>NC_079199.1:101774856-102074856 GCF_029499605.1 Hyla sarda
TCAGGTTTGGCCGATATTTATCTAATATTGATGACCAGCTGTAGTCCTAGGTAACCTCTGTATTTGTCTATAACCTTGCTTCCTTGTTTTCCTTAAAGTGTACGTGTCATTTAAAGTGGACCTGTGACCAAACCAAAAAAAAAATGAAATCTCATTATTCATTAATAGCTCAGGCTGCCCCGATCACGCACCTTTTTACAGTTTCTTAAGATGCCCTCTTGTTCCTGAGATATGAGGGTTTAATAGCTTCTCTGAAAATTCAGGGAATCAGTCAGATGGGCCAGAACTTAAAGGGGTATCTTCATCTTATCCCCTATCCAAAGGACGTCACGCCACACCCCCTCCATTCATGTCTATGGGAGGGGGTGTGACAGCCATTACGCTCCCCCCTCTCATAGACATGAATGGAGGTGGAGTGACATCACTTCTCCGTCTCAGAAGCCCAGGGTTTCCAAGACTGGAGCAGCACCCGGCACAGAATAGATAGGGGATAAGATGTCTAAGGTGGGAATACCCCTTTAATTAAAAAAATGGGAGTGACTACCAGGTGATGGGCATTATTATACAGTCACTGTATTAGGCATACACGACCCCTTAATGTACAACATCCTGACCCACCCATCACCTGTAACACCACCCATCACTCCCATTATTTAAATTAAAGGGGTATTCTGCCCTTAGACATCTTATTAGTTCACGCCCATCTGACTGATTCCCTGAATTGTCAGACAACTATAAACCCTCATATCTCAGGAATGGAAGGATGTATCAAGAAAGTGTAAAAAGGTGTAGCCTAAGCTCATGTTTTGTGGGGTTGGCCACTAGCCCTCTTTAAATAAAAAAACATTTTTATAATTTTTTTAGTTTTCTACCTTGATATTGCTCTGTATTTTCTGGTCAGTCTCAGTCAGATTCACAGACTGGGAAGGGGTGTTCCCCAACAGGCGTGACATCATCTGAAGCCATACAGGGGAGAACTTCCTCCCTTACTCTACTACACACAGCCAAGAGCAGTTCAGTGTGAGATGAGCTATGGTTGGCTAAGGCAGCACACACCCCTCTCAGCACTCCAGACTGCATTTCCTGTGTTTGGACTTCTGCCAGGCCAGCAGGAGTCCAAAGTCTGTGCAAGAGATGGGGGGGGGTTGTATGTGCTCTGGCCAAGTAGGGAGACACCTAGTGGCAGCTTTTTTAAACACAAATAAACATTTTTTTTTTTTTTAAGAAAGTAAATTAACAAGATTTTGTTAAGTGCAATACCAAAAATTAGTTTTAATGACAGTGCCCATTTAAGCATTTTTCATGTCACTGTTAACCCCTTAACGACACAGGACGTATATTTACATCCTGCGCTGGCTCCCATGATATCACACGGTGTCATGCGGTGACTCCGCGTCATATCGGGTCGGTCCCGGCGGCCATCAACGGCCGGGATCCTCGGCTAATACCAGACATCACCAACCACGGTAATGCCCGGTATTAACCCTTCAGACGCGGGGATCAAAGTTGATCGCTGCGTCTGACATGAAAGTGAAACCTTCCCGGCAGCTTAGTCGGGCTGAAACCGCGGCGTCCCGATCAGCTGTATGGACACGAGGATCCCTACCTGCGAGTCCTTAAGGGGTTAAAGCAAAATATTTTCCTATAGAGATTAGAGGAGGAAACACAGTACTAAATCTGCTGTTCCTTCTATGTGAACATACACACAGTACCATATTAACTATGCGATGGCGATGTCTCATTATATTGAGAACATGGAAGCCAACAATGTAACTTGTTTTCTTCTTTCTTGTTTAGAAGCCTTTCCGTCCCCATAAACTGGTTTGTACATAGTAAAGCATCGGAGAGCCAAGACAATAGCCTATTCCGTCTATTCTGTTCCCGTACACAAAGAATCACGCAGGCACTTTCATGTGGAAACTATGTTGTTTAAAAGGCCTCTTTCCCACAATTTAAGCCTAGTGCGAGTGCGGGGAGGAAAGCCCTGTCATAATACTAACACAGGGCTACTCGGGCCCGCAGAGCTTTGTTATTCGGTGGGACTGGAATGTAGATTTCATCAGCTCAGACAAACTGGGATTGTAATCTTAACACTTAGAAATAAGGATAATTTCCGACTGCTTGTTTTCTTAACCACCGTAAGGTCAGAGGAGAAGGAGATTTTACTGCCGCACCGGGCTCTGAATCATTAAATAGTCTTAGGGGCCAGTTTTCCAGTCTTACTTAAAGGGGTACTCCCCTGCCCAAGTGTTCGGAACATTTTGTTCCGAACGCTGGGTGCGGGCTGCGGGGGTCGTGATGTCATGCCACGCCCCCTCAATGCAAGTCTATGGGAGGGGGCGTGGCTGCTGCCACGCCCCCTCCCGTAGACTTGCATTAAGGGGGCGTGGTGTGACATCACAAGAGGGCGTGGGCGTGACATCACGGCCCCGACAGTCCGCACCCAGCATTCGGAACAAAATGTTCCGAACGCTGGGGCATGTGGAGTACCCCTTTAAAGGAGAACTCCAGCCTAAAGTAACTTATCCCCTATCCACAGGATAGGTAAGAAGCAGCTGATCACGGGGGTCCGACTGCTAACCCCCCCCGCGCGATCTCCGGAACGGGACCCTGGTTCTCAATGAGAAGGAGACTTTACTACCGCACCGGGCTCGGCATCTTATGTGACTTAGAATCATTAAATAGTCTTAGGGGCCAATTTTACTTAAAGGGGTACTCCACTGCCCCAGCGTTCGGAACAGTTTGCTCTGAACGCTGGGTGCGGGCTGCGGGGATCACGCCACGTGTGACGGGCTGTCATGCCACGCCACTCAATGCAAGTCTATGGGAGGGGGTGTGGCGGCTGCTACACCCCCTCCCATAGATTTGCATTGAGGGGGTGTAGTGTGACATCATGAGGGGGCATGGCCGTGACATCACGACCTCCGCAGCCCGCACCCAGCATTCGGAACAAAAGATATCTACTTGTCATTGAGTAGAGACCAGGGCTCAAGTCCTGCAGGAACACCGTTCCCAATAGTAGGAGTTCTGCTGGACCAGCCCTTGAGTGAAAATCTTGATTGAGTTCCTGCACTTTTTTTTCCCCAGGACTTGACCACTGGTGGAGACCTTATTGTTTTCGTCCAGGACACAGGTCCCGTGTCTGTTCAGATGACTTCCCCGGCTTGTCCCGACTCTCTGTCTCTATCTTTGTTGTAAAAATATCAGTTTGTAGTGAAAACAATGCGGCTGTGTTGAGGTTGGTGTTTACCGAGCAGGTAAGTCGCCTTATTGCTTCTTGTCATGCAGTTTTACATTTATCATCTGGTAGTGTAAAGTCCTAAGAGCCATATAAAATTATCAACGGGCCGGTGTCTGGATGAATGGGCCATAAAACTGTGCACCTGCCTGTGTGTCATAAAGAGATAGAGCGGTCCTGATATATCCTTTATAAGAGTCTCACAAAAGACACGTGTGACCGCTATTCTGCTCTGTCTAAGAGAGTCCTAGAGACTAATCCAGAGGTTCTTCATTCAGGTGCACCCGGGAGCCCAAGGGGGTCAAATAGCCCTTCTGTCCCCTATGAGAACATGTAAATTATGCATCATATTAGGGGCCGGGTAAGTGACTTCATGCTACCCCTTTGAACATTATACAGAGGGTAATTCAAAAATAATTACCATATAAAGACTTCCATATATGAAAAGTTACCATATAAAGACTTCCATATGTGAACAGTTACCATATAAAGACCTCCATATATGAACAGTTACCATATATAGACCTCCATATATGAACAGTTACCATATAAAGACCTCCATATATGAACAGTTACCATATAAAGACCTCCATATATGAACAGTTACCATATAAAGACTTCCATATGTGAACAGTTACCATATATAGACCTCCATATATGAACAGTTACCATATATAGACCTCCATATATGAACAGTTACCATATATAGACCTCCATATATGAACAGTTACCATATATAGACCTCCATATATGAACAGTTACCATATATAGACCTCCATATATGAACAGTTACCATATATAGACCTCCATATGTGAACAGTTACCATATAAAGACTTCCATATATGAACAGTTACCATATAAAGACTTCCATATATGAACAGTTACCATATATAGACCTCCATATATGAACAGTTACCATATATAGACCTCCATATATGAACAGTTACCATATATAGGCCTCCATATATGAACAGTTACCATATATAGACCTCCATATATGAACAGTTACCATATATAGACCTCCATATATGAACAGTTACCATATATAGACCTCCATATGTGAACAGTTCCCATATAAAGACTTCCATATATGAACAGTTACCATATAAAGACTTCCATATATGAACAGTTAACATTTAAATACTTCCATATATGAACAGTTACCATATAAAGACTTCCGTATATGAACAGTTCCCATATAAAGACTTCCGTATATGAACAGTTCCCATATAATGATTTCCATATATGAACAGTTACCATATAAAGACTTCCATATATGAACAGTTACCATATAAAGACTTCCATATATGAACAGTTACCATATAAAGACTTCCATATATGAACAGTTACCATATAAAGACTTCCATATATGAACAGTTACCATATAAAGACTTCCATATATGAACAGTTACCATATAAAGACTTCCATATATGAACAGTTACCATATAAAGACTTCCATATATGAACAGTTACCATATAAAGACTTCCGTATATGAACAGTTACCATATAAAGACCTCCATATATGAACAATTACCATATAGAGACTTCCATATATGAACAGTTACCATATAGAGACTTCCATATATGAACAATTACCATATACAGACTTCCATATATGAACAGTTACCATATATAGACTTCCATATATGAACAGTTACCATATAAAGACCTCCATATATGAACAGTTACCATATAAAGACTTCCGTATATGAACAGTTACCATATAGAGACTTCCATATATGAACAGTTACCTTATAAAGACTTCCGTATATGAACAGTTACCATATATAGACTTCCATATATGAACAGTTACCATATAAAGACCTCCATATATGAACAGTTACCATATAAAGACTTCCATATATGAACAATTACCATATAGAGACCTCCATATATGAACAGTTACCATATAAAGACTTCCATATATGAACAGTTACCATATAAAGACTTCCATATATGAACAGTTACCATATAAAGACTACCATATATGAACAATTACCATATACAGACTTCCATATATGAACAGTTACCATATATAGACTTCCATATATGAACAGTTACCATATAAAGACCTCCATATATGAACAGTTACCATATAAAGACTTCCGTATATGAACAGTTACCATATAGAGACTTCCATATATGAACAGTTACCTTATAAAGACTTCCATATATGAACAGTTACCATATAAAGACTTCCATATATGAACAATTACCATATAGAGACCTCCATATATGAACAGTTACCATATAAAGACTTCCATATATGAACAGTTACCATATAAAGACTTCCATATATGAACAGTTACCATATAAAGACTACCATATATGAACAGTTACCATATAAAGACTTCCATATATGAACAGTTACCTGTTCATCAGCTGATCAAATCTTAGGATTGTAGACTGGTATTTGGGTCTTCTATTGACACCCCAATCCCCACTTGTCCTTCCTCACTTATTCTTGGAAAGGGACCGTGTCAGTGGTTGGGGCCATCCTGATAAGGCGATGGGCACCCCAAAAGTAGTGCTAGTACTTTATTGGGGGTTGAATAGAATAAGGTGGGCACTTTCTTTTGCTTCCTTCCCTTCCTTCGCCCATTGGGACAATTCTACTCATCCTCGTAAAGGGTCAACCCTATTTTGTCCATTATCACATAGGTTATCTGTGCTTGTCCTATGTGTCATGTGGATCCATTTTTTTATCGAATTTACTAAAGGTTACATTTTCATGAGTTTCTATTTATTTCATGGTGTTTTTTTTTTTTTCTTGATACAGTGATTTCTACTTGGTACCTATATTGGTTGGCCACCTAGGACCCAATGATTTGGCCTTACAGTCCGACTCGGTGAATCCTTTTCACACCTTATGTGCGACCATATAAATTATCGTTATCGGCCGCACATCCTCCCTGGGTAAACAGGGGATGTGTGGGCCACAGTGATGTATTTTATGGGCTGCACAAATGATCCAGCAATTGGGCCACACGATGGATTGAGCCTTGTGTAGTATCAGCAATCGAGTGCAGATCATACTCCCAACCGCCTATCTAAAAGAACCTTAAAGTAGTACTAGAGTACAGGACAATTAAGTGTCTGATCCTGGGGGTGTGACTCCTGGGACCCGTGCGATATCCTGCAGAGCACCCTGGCTCTCCCCCAGAATGGAGTGTGCCGACCCCGCAGGAAGCATCAGCTGACACGCTCCCTCCATGTATCTCTATGGAATACCCCAACGCTGTATTTCTCGCTCTTACATAGAGATACATGGAGGGGGCGTTTTGACCACCACTTCGTGCCATGTTCGAGGCACTCTGTTGCTGGGGATGGCCATGCAGGAGATCACGGGGGTCCCAGCAGTCGGACCCCCCAGGATCAGACACTTATGCGCCATCCTTTAGATAAGGGATCTAAAGGATAGTACTCCTTAAAGGCACACACAGCTGTTCAAAAGCTCTTTTATGCTGCCACATTTAGACACCCATAGAGGTAATTGGGCACATACTTGTAATGTCCGTTTATTTGTTTATGTATTTTTCTGTTTAGGTGTGTATTCACACACAAGGATGTTCTGAAGAGTATGCTATTCTCACTGGATTGGGAATGGTTAATGCTCTGAACCAATGAGAACTCAGGTGGGGTTATTTTAACTAGAGTTCTCCTGCATTATGTGCTGGTTATTTGTGCAATACACTTCCATGTCTGCTTGATCATGCACCTTGTATTTATCTTTATATTAGCCATGGTTAACTAGTCTTGTTTATATAGCTTTTAGTCTGCTTGGTTTTATAGGACATATGTTGGTTTTTAGGATTATGTTCCTTCTGCTTAGTCTGTGTTCACACTGTGTCAGTCTTGCTTGTTACCTGTGCTCTGTATGTTATAATTCCTGTTTGGTATCCAGGAGTCTATTCAGACTCATCTGGTTCTAGTCTTGTGTTCTATATTTTATATTTTTGTTTCCTACTAGGTCAGCATCCTGATCACACGGTGGAGTGTGCCCGCTGGCTAGTAGTCTATTTGGCTTTATTATGCTGTCTATTCCTTTTGTGGAGTGGGGTGTCCAGTTTGTTTGTTCTGTGTCCCAGTGTGAACAGTGTTCTATGTTCCTGATCAGTTTTTTTTTTTTTTTTGCATTCAGTTCTTCCGTTAATCCCCTGCATCTCTGGGATTCTGCTGTATACTGTTGCATACCTAGTCTAGTTCATTTTATTATGTCTGCCATTTATTTGAATTCCGGTTTAAGAACTGTTTATTTATACACAATATTCTTCCCTGTTTGTGAGTTTATATTCTGTCTGGTATATCTGGTTGTCTGGTAGTTTTCCCATTCGGTTTCTGGCTGTAACTGACTGTTTATTTTTTGTTTTTACTCCATTGCACTTTAGCACAGGGAGGGACCGGCTCCAAGTTGTAGACCCACCATTTAGGGTGGATGGGCAAGTAGGAAGGGAGAGTCTATATAGGGACAGCTTAGGGCTCACTCTCCCTGTTCACCCCCGGTCCTGGCTATACTATACCGCTATAGATAAAAGTAATAGCATGGCATCAGATGTTGCCGGATTGCTTCTTGAGGAGAAGACCTCCTTACTCTGGTGCCGTACTATACAGACTCCGCCCATAATAGACATAGGTGAGAAACAGGAAACCTATTAGTTCCCTCAGAGTTGTTCTATCTGAGCCGGTGCGGTGGAGTTGACCATGAATGAGTCCTCACCTCCAGAATGTGCCTATTTTTCAGGATTTTCTTTGACTCCAGCACAATGTCCGTGTTTTGCCTCTCTTTTTTTCTATTTCAGGAAGTCTCTTGATGCCCTTCACTTGATTCTTGTTTCACTTGTTATCGACACAAATTATATTTTTTCCTGTTTAGGAAAAAAAACTATATGACTTTCCCAAGGAGATTAAAGCTGAGCTTGTGTTGTTTATTTGTGCAGAAATAAAACGACGTGTTTGATCCGGTTTAAAAAAAAATTAAAAATATTATTTTACTTTGTTTTGATACTTTAATGGTAACAAAATATTTACTTTATTGGGGAAGACAAAGCTACATTGTGTATATAATAAGGGATCACAAAGTCAACCTTAAAGGGGTACTCTGCCCCTAGACATCTTAACCCCTATCACGCCACGCCCTCTCCATTCATGTCTATGGGAGGGAGCGTGACAGCCCACCCCTTGAGCATTTATTGGTGACTATAAATATTACTATCTCTGTCAGAATTGGTGGTAGGAATAGATATATATTTAGCCCCACCCCTGATTGAGCCATGACCCCTGATGAAGCCTTCTGAGTGTGAAATGTACGTTGGGGTTTGTATGTGGTCTCAGGCATTGTACAGGGCAAGTTTTTTTTTCTTTTACCTATTAAGTCCGTTCCCTGTACTCGTGCAGGAAATTTTTTTGACTATTGTATTTATGTTTTGTGTTATTTTCATCTAATTTTAGCTGTAGTATCTGTACATCTACAGAACTATTTGAGATGTTTTGACACTTTTTTTTTACATCTACATATACCTGCATGCCCATGGTTTATTTACCGTCACCGACACATCTTCTTCTTCTATGTGTTCAGCCTGGTGGCGATGTCCTCTCCATGCTTTTTAAAGGGGTATTCCAGGAAAAAACTTTTTTTTTTTTTTTTATATCAACTGGCTCCAGAAAGTTAAACAGATTTGTAAATTACTTCTATAAAAAAAAATCTTAATCCTTTCAATAATTATCAGCTGCTGAAGTTGAGTTGTTGTTTTCTGTCTGGCAACAGTGCTCTCCTCTGACATCTCTGCTTGTCTTGGGAACTGCACAGAGTAGAAGAGGTTTTCTATGGGGATTTGCTTCTAAACTGGGCGGTTCCCGAGACAGGTGTCATCAGAGAGCACTTAGACAGAAAAGAACAACTCAACTTCAGCAGCTCATAAGTACTGAAAGGATTAAGATTTTTTACCAGAAGTAATTTACAAATCTGTTTAACTTTCTGGAGCCAGTTGATATATATAAAAAAGTTTTTTTCCTTTAATGTGTTTTATGTCTATATAAACTATAATAAAATTGGATACTGTTTTTGATGCAATCATTTAAGTGTGGTTGGTGGTGTCTTTATTTTGGGGTCATGGAATTTACGTATATTCCAGTATATTCCCTGGGGCTTGTAATTTGTCCCATGAGGATGTGACTTCTGTTCTAGTAATAATGCTTTGTAGTGAATAAATACTAAGAACAGAGGGGAGGGCACATCTAGTAGCAGCCAATCCAGTATTTATATTAGGGAATATTTTTAAATAGACCGCCACGGCCCGGGATCCAGTAGTATTATAAATGACAAGAAAAAACAAAACGATCCAGCACTTGAAGAAACTGCAACTTTATTGTTGGATCCTCTTTAAAGGGGTACTCCGGCGCCAAGACGTCACAATGCTCTGATTCTAACGGGACTGATTCTATCGGGGTGCTGCGTGCAAGATCACGGGGGTCCCCAGCAACGGGACCCCCGCGATCAGGCATCTTATCCCCTATCCGGCCCCCGTGATGTCACGGGGGCCAGAGCATTGTGACGTCACGGCCCCGCACACAGGCTTGCATTCAGGGGGCGGAGCATGACGTCACACGGGGGCAGAGCCGTGACGTCACAATGCTCTGTTTCTAACGGGACTGATTCTATCGGGGTGCTGCGTGCAAGATCACGAGAGTCCCCAGCAGCAGGACCCCCGCGATCAGGCATCTTATCCCCTATCCTTTGGATAGGGGATAAGATGTCTTAGCGCCAGAGTACCCCTTTAAAAACAGCATGGAACAACTTCACCACTTCACAAAGTCTAACACATCTTGACGCGTTTCAAGCGCATGCGCTCTTTGTCAAGAGATACAATCAATGGTTTCTAACACATAGAAATAGGAGGTTCCACAGTTGAAACAAATGTATTAAAATAACACACCGCATGGTAGGCAAGCAGTCCAATAGTAAGTTAAAGGGGTATTCCAGGAAAAAACTTTTTTATATATATATATACGGTGTAATTCAATTGTGCAGCCTTATTCCTTAAAGATCATATTTGATCCAATTCTAGCCGACAAGAAAAGAAAATTATTCCGATTTCTTCTTTCACCTATCTGACAGGTCGGCATAATTCATCCCGTAATGACGTGTAATTTGCTTCGCTCACAACCGTTTACCATTCAGCTGCTAAAACACGCTAACACTTAACATCCTGAATAATAAGGGGCAGGAAATTCTTCATCTGAAATCGTGCGTTTAAATATTCTAGGGGAAAACTTAATAAATAAATAAAAATACATAAATAAGGGGAAGACTTAATAAATAAATAATAATAAATAAATAAAATAAATTAATTAATTAATTAAATAAAAAATAAAATTAATAATATAAATACACAAGTAAAAAATTTTTTTAATAAATTAAATAAAATTCATAAAATAAATAAATCAAAATACATAAATAAAAGAAATAAATGAAATAAAAGAAATAAATAAATAAAAGAAATTAATTAAATAAAAAATAAAATTAATAATATAAATACACAAGTAAATAAAAAAATCTAATAAATATATAAATAAATTTAATAAATAAAATTCATAAAATAAATAAATCATAATACATAAATAAAAGAAATAAATGAAATAAAATGCATAAATGAATGAATAAATAAGTAAAAGAAATAAATGAAATAAAATACATAAATAAATAAAAATAAATAAATAAAATAAATAAAAAAATAAAAAAGTAAAATAAATATTATAAATACACAAGTAAATAAATACATTAAATAAATAAATGAAATAAAATTCATAAAATAAATAAATTAAAAAACATACATAAATAACTAAATAAATAAAATAAATAAATGAAATAAAATTCATTAAATAAATAAATAAAAATACAGATGACTTGATACTGTTGACATTTCTTGCTCTTCGGAGTCAATGTGAAACGGCTTGTGTTCAGTTGACATTGGCCCAGCCTGGCCCGCAGGGTGGCACAGTGCCAGCCTTCATTAGTCGCTGACTGCTGCCTTTAATAGGGGGGGCCTGGATTTGATTCGCTCATAACATATTCTGTGCAATTAAGATGTTACTCCAGATGGTGATTAGCGATGGTTCAGTTAACTAATTTTAAATTACATAAGGATGAAGGCAAAAAAAAAAAAAAAGATAAAAAAAAACTAAACAAAACATATTATAATAGAAAAAGATATATAGTCCTACGACTTTATTCGCACTTAGCACGAACGTCTTAATGAAATGCATTAGATCGGGGTTTTATGTTTTTGGTATTTTTTTTCCCTTTGTTTAATCAGATTCTTCTTATTATTATTTTTATTTTTATTCAATTTTTGGTACATTGTAGAAACTGGGGTTATACAATACAGGTTTGTCTGAGACCACATTGAGAGGTGATATAATAATAATAATAATAATTATGTATATATATATATATATATATATATATATATATAAATATATAAAATATATATTTATATCTATTTATCTATTAATCTATATATATATATATATATATATATATATATATAAATATATTTTATATATTTTTATATATTTTTTTCAAATATATATATACATGTATATATATACATATATATATATATATATATGTATGTATGTATATATATATATATATATATATATTGGCGCAGTCTTTTGCAACCAGTATGCCTCCAAATGTTGCAAAACTACAGCTCCCAGCATGCCCGGACAGCCTTCGGCTGTCCGGGCATGCTTGGAGTTGTAGTTTTGCAACATCTGGAGGCACATTGGTTGGGAAACACTGATTTAACACAAGACAGAGATTGGCTGGGAAAATTGGGATGAATAGTAATAATGTTTATATATATATATATATATATATATATATATATATATATTAGAGATGAGCGAACTTACAGTAAATTCGATTCGTCACGAACTTCTCAGCTCGGCAGTTGATGGGTTTTCCTGCATAAATTAGTTCAGCTTTCCGGTGCTCCGGTGGGCTGGAAAAGGTGGATACAGAGCTAGGAAAGAGTCTCCTAGGACTGTATCCACCTTTTCCAGCCCACGGAAGCACCGGAAAGCTGAACTAATTTATGCAGGAAAAGTCATCAACTGCCGAGCCGAGAAGTTTGTGACGAATCGAATTTACTTTAAGTTCGCTCATCTCTAATATATATATATATATATGTATATATATATAATATGGATACAATCACCTGTTTATTTGCATTGCTTTTTGCATGTTTTATGTTATTACTGACTACATAAGAGGAAGACAGTGAAGGGATAGAAATCCACGGTTAATTTCTTTCCAAAACAGCGCCCCCCTATCTCAGGTTCTGTGTGGTATTGCAGCTCTGTTCTATTAAAGTGAAGAAAAGTTGTTATACCGCACACAACCTGAGGACAAGGGGTGGCGCTGTTTTTTGTTTTTTTTTCTATTCCTGGGCAACCCCTTTAATGGCACTTTCACACTATTGCATTTTAGAGCCTGTTTCATGGCAGCAACATTCGAACCTCCTGGGCATAAACTGAACTGAACCTAAATCGAGGATATGATATACCATGTATGCAGGCCTGGTGCCAGAATTTTGCGACCCTAGGCGAAAGCTAATTTTGCCGACCCTTGACCCCGCCCATTGGCTCCGCCCGATGTATGGAGTTGCGATGTCAGGATGTTGGACGGACCTGACCTTAGTGATCGCACCTGTCATGCTGGGTGTTGTAGTTTTGCAACATCTGGAGGTCCGCAGGTTGTAGACCACTGTTAGAGAAAGTTGTACTCACCTGTCCCCGCCGCTCCGGACCCGTCACCCCTGCCCGGGATGTCGCCGTCCGTCACCGCTTCCCCGGGGTGTCCCCGACGCTCCGGTAAGGCCTCTGCTTCCCCGGCATCCTCGCTCTCCGTCGCCGCCATCACGTCGCTACGCATGCCGCTCCTATTGGATGACGGGACGGCGTGCGCAGCGACGTGATGACGACGATGGAGAGCGCCGACGATGCAGGGGATCCCGAAGAGGACGCGCCGGAGCCCCAAGGACAGGTAAGTGACCATCACCGGAGCTCACGGGGCACTGTAAATGGCTATCCGGGGGCAGCTGAAGCAGTCTGCGCTGCCGGATAGCTGTTTATGCGATGGCCCCGACATACAAAAGCATCGTATGTTGATGCTGCCTTCAACATGTGATGGTCTCTGAGAGTGATCGTATGCTGAAATGATCATATGTCGGGGCCATCGTAGGTCGAGGGGTCACTGTATTTCCTCTGTAGTATTCAGCAGCTAATAAGTACTGGAAGGATTAAGATTTTTTTTAATAGAAGTAATTTACAAATCTGTTTAACTTTCTGGTACCAGTTGATTTAAAAAAAAAAATAAAATAAAATAAAAGTTTTCCACCAGAGTACCTCTTTAAGCTATCTATAGGTGACTGCTACTCTCATAGGCCCAGATTTATCAAACTGTGTGAGGGAAAAAGAGTGACTTTCCCATAGTAACCAATCACAGCTCAGCTAAGGAGCTGAGGTAAAGTGAAAGCTGAGCTGTGATTGGTTGCTGTGGGAAAATCTCTCCACTTTTTCCCTCACACAGTTTGATAAATCTGGGCCATAGTGACCACAGGTCTCTTGTTGTGTTTGCTGTCCGGGAATGCTGGAAGTTGTAGTTTTGCCCCATCTGAGGGGCCGCAGTTTGGAGACCACTGACATAGAGTGATAATAGAAGAAGTAGAAGCTGTCGCTGTGACTACATGACGCGTCTCTGACCCCTGATGTGCTGGAACAATCTACCATTAGTTACAAACCTTAATATGGAACAACTTGTAAACTTTCGGGCACCCTTATGGGCTCAGTCTCTGGAATCCATCCTAATTGTCTGAAGGTTTTCATTATAGTGTTGCTGTAGCATGAGAGCTTTGGCGTTTGTCATTGAAATGTTGCATAAATTGTTACCACAGATGGATCCAGCCAACTCCTGAAGGACGCTGGAAGTACATGAACATACTGCGCCCGCTCCCGCTGTATGACGCTCGCCCGGGAGCTGAGCGGGCTTCATACCTGGTGGGTCCCATCTGCTATCAGTCCACAGCTAATTCTGGACACCTCTATTCAGGCCGATGTCCGGCATTAAAGGGGTACTCCGCCCCTAGACATCTTTTCCTCTATGCAAACGATAGGGGATAAGATGTCTGATCACGGGGTTCCCATCAGTTTACTTCCCTCTCCTCTGTATGTCCTAAATGAAGTCATGTAGTCTTTCCAGTACTTATCAGCTGCTGTATGTCCTGGAGGAAGTTATGTAGTCTTTCCAGTACTTATCAGCTGCTGTATGTCCTGGAGGAAGTCATGTAGTTCTTTCCAGTACTTATTAGCTGCTGTATGTCCTGGAGGAAATCATGTAGTATTCCCAGTCAGACACAGTCCTCTCTGCTGCCACCTCTGTCCATGTTGTGAACTGTGAACATGTTCAGAGCAGTAGCAAATCCCCATAGCAAACAAGCCTACATGACTTCCAGCAGCTGATAAGTACTGGAAAGACTACATGACTTCCTCCAGGACATACAGCAGCAGATAAGTATTGGAAAGACTACATGACTTCCTCCAGGACATACAGCAGCTGATAAGTACTGGAAAGACTACATGACTTCCTCCAGGACATACAGCAGCTGATAAGTACTGGAAAGACTACATGACTTCCTCCAGAACATACAGCAGCTGATATAGAACTGGAAATATTACATGACTTCCTCCAGGACATACAGCAGCTGATAAGTATTGGAAAGACTACATGACTTCCTCCAGGACATACAGCAGCTGATAAGTACTGGAAAGACTACATGACTTACTCCTGGACATACAGCAGCTGATAAATACTGGAAAGACTACATGACTTCCTCCAGGACATACAGCAGCTGATAAGTACTGGAAAGACTACATGACTTCCTCTAGGACATACAGCAGCTGATAAGTACTGGAAAGACTACATGACTTCCTCCAGGACATACAGCAGCTAATAAGTACTGGAAAGACTACATGACTTCCTCCAGGACATAAAGCAGCTGATAAGTACTAGAAAGACTACATGACTTCCTTCAGGACATACAGCAGCTGATAAGTACTGGAAAGACTACATGACTTCCTCCAGGACATAAAGCAGCTGATAAGTACTAGAAAGACTACATGACTTCCTTCAGGACATAAAGCAGCTGATAAGTACTAGAAAGACTACATGACTTCCTTCAAGACATACAGCAGCTGATAAGTACTGGAAAGACTACATGACTTCCTCCAGGACATAAAGCAGCTGATAAGTACTAGAAAGACTACATGACTTCCTTCAGGACATAAAGCAGCTGATAAGTACTAGAAAGACTACATGACTTCCTTCAGGACATACAGCAGCTGATAAGTATTGGAAAGACTACATGACTTCCTCCAGGACAAACAGCAGCTGATAAGTATTGGAAAGACTACATGACTTCCTCCAGGACATACAGCAGCTGATAAGTACTGGAAAGACTACATGACTTCCTCCAGGACATACAGCAGCTGGTAAGTACTAGAAAGACTACATGACTTCCTCCAGGACAAACAGCAGCTGATAAGTATTGGAAAGACTACATGACTTCCTCCAGGACATACAGCAGCTGATAAGTACTGGAAAGACTACATGACTTCCTCCAGGACAAACAGCAGCTGATAAGTATTGGAAAGACTACATGACTTCCTCCAGGACATACAGCAGCTGATAAGTATTGGAAAGACAACATGACTTCCTCCAGGACATACAGCAGCTGATAAGTATTGGAAAGACTACATGACTTCCTCCAGGACATACAGCAGCTGATAAGTATTGGAAAGACTACATACATCTACAGCTGTTTAAGAGTTATGCTGGAACATGCACACATATATACACACATATACATACATATATTTACCGTATTTATCGGCGTATAACACGCACTTTTTAGGCTAAAATTTTTAGCCTAAAGTCTGTGTGCGTGTTATACGCCGATACACCCCCAGGAAAGGCAGGGGGAGAGAGGCCGTCGCTGCCCGCTTCTCTCCCCCTGCCTTTCCTGGGGTCTAGAGCGCTGCTGTCGGCCCTTTTCACCCCCTGGTTATCGGCGCCGCTGCCCGTTCTGTCCCCCTGACTATCGGTGCCGGCGCCGATAGCCAGGGGGAGAGAAGCGGCGCCGACAGCCAGGGGGAGAGAAGGGGCACCGACAGCCAGGGGGAGAGAAGGGGCAGCGGCACCCATTGCCGGCGCCGCTGCCCCGTTGCCTCCCCCCATCCCCGGTGGCATAATTACCTGAGTCGGGTCCGCGCTGCTCCGCTGCTCCAGGCCTCTGTCGTTGCTATGCGCTGAACGGCGTGCATAGCAACGACGCTGGGGACGCACGACGGAGGCCTGCAGCAGCGCGGACCCGACTCAGGTAATTATGCCACCGTGGATGGGGGGAGGCAACGGGGCAGCGGCGCCGGCAATGGGTGCCGCTGCCCCTTCTCTCCCCCTGGCTGTCGGTGCCGCTTCTCTCCCCCTGGCTATCGGCGCCGGCACTGATAGTCAGGGGGACAGAACGGGCAGCGGCGCCGATAACCAGGGGGTGAAAAGGGCCGACAGCAGCGCTATAGACCCCAGGAAAGGCAGGGGGAGAGAAGCGGGCAGCGACGGCCTCTCTCCCCCTGCCTTTCCTGGGGGTATATCGGGGTATACACGCGCACACACGCACCCTCATTTTATCATGGATATTTGGGTAAAAAACTTTTTTTACCCAAATATCCTTGGTAAAATGAGGGTGCGTGTTATAGGCCGGTGCGTGGTATACCCCGATAAATACAGTATATACATACACACATAAATGCACACATATACATAGATACACATATAAACATACTTATATACACACATATATATATATACATACATACACATATACATACATATATACATAAATACATATAAACACATAGATACAAACATACATATATACACACATATATACATGCATATATATATATATATATATATATATATATCCACACACATATACATGCATACACATATATACAGTTACACATAGATACACACAAAGTGGCGTTTCATACATAGATGTGTAGTAAAGTAATGGTAGCGGATGCATTGACTATAACATATATATATATATATATCAGTAGTGAGGCGCAGTGAGGTCCGCTCCGTTGTGATATATCTATATGTATTCCTGGGATATAAGACGCTCACGACTATACACTAAGCTCCGTCCAGGTCCCTTCTCACCAAACTAGTTCCCTGAGAGCATCATTGTCAACATAGAAGAGAAGGTCATGGCGGCCACAGTCTTCTCCTTGGCGTGTTTACGGAGGACTGGTCTGAGCTGTTTACTGACAGCAGAGCCGAGGCCGGGGCCATGAGAATGTTTAATTTCAGGAAATGAATTACCTCATTCTCTCCCTGCTTCTTATTTATGGCCGTACAGTTCAGCTGCCACAACCCTCTCCGAAACCATTACCTCCAACAATTACACAATTACACCCATCCAGGGAGAGCGGCCACCGGCCCGGCACCCGGTGTGTCTGCACCGTGACCATGGAAGGGAGCAGGGGCGTAGCTATAGGGGTAGTAGTCGCACTGGGGCCCTGGTGCCTAAGGGGGCCCCAAAACACATCTGCCTCATAAGAGACCAGTATTTTAATTGGCATATGGGGCCCTGTTGCAGATTTTGCATTGGGGCCCAGAAACTACAAGCTACGCCTCTGGAAGGGAGAACGTGCCTGGTGTTGTAGGCTTCGCTGAGATGGTACAGGGGGGTCTAAACATGGCGGTCGGATTTCTTATCACTCCATCGGGTGAATATAAGCAGTCTCCGATAGATATATACATTGGAGGGAGCCCCCCCGATATAGACGTCCAATGTATATCTATGACAGGACCACCTACTGCCATTCAGAAATATGGGGGTCTATATGCACTTACATTTAAAGGGGTACTCCGCTGCTAGACATCTTATCCCCTAGGAGATAAGATGTCTGAGCGTGGGGGTCCTGCAACTGGGGCCTCCGCGATCTCCCACAGCACCTGGTGTTCTAAACAAATGCTGCAGTGGTCGTGATGTCACGGCCACACCCTTTTTGACGTCACGCCAAGCCCCCTCCATTCATGTCTATGGGAGGGGGCGTGTCGGATGACACGCCCCCTCCCATGGACATGAATGGAGGGGGTGTAGCGTGACATCAGGAGGGGTGTGGCTGTGACGTAACGGTCACGGCATCTGGCTCCGAAACAAAATGTTCAGAATGCTCGGAGTACCACTTTAACGGACCCTGCTTAACCCCTTGAGGACGCAGCGACTTTTCATTTTGGTGTTTTTGTTTTTTATTCCTTGGCATTTAATAGCCATAAGGCTTTCAGGTTTCCCCCTACAGGCCCATATGAGGACTTGTTTTATGCGGAGCCAATTGTACTTTGTAATGACATCACTCATTGTTTAAGTCCTGAAAGTATTGCACCAGGAGGGTATTCTAACTTCTTTACCCTCTCTGCTGTCTTCACTGCTTCGGGGGCCTTTCTCTTCCTTCCCTGTTTGTGATGTGCAGATGTTTCACATGCTGGGCAGCAGATTACAGTTATTACAGAACTAACTATTACCGAACAAGCCCTGGCGGCATGAAAACAAAGGTGCTGCACAGAGCTGGAAAAAATAATGAAAATATAAAGCTACTACTGAGCAATGGTGTTACATCCATAGGACACATCCAGGCACTGGAAAACCCTTAAAAAAATGTCCTCATAAAAAATGTTAGTACCTCTGCTAGCTGACATGCGCCTGGTGGTGCTCACTGTGTAACAGTCAGTCCAATGTATAAACTCCATTGAAATAAACAGGGCAACTCCCCGCATGCGCCTACATCCAGTGCAGGATCAGGGTGGACGGTACAGATGGGGGAATGTTGATCGTCGCTACGGTGCCGTTTCGCGGTATACGCTTCAACTGGCCCACGACATCATCACGCTGGATACACGTTTAAATATCCCTCCCCTCTGTTGTCAAGGTAACCATCAAACAATAGGTAAGTGCAATTAAAATATGTTAAAATCAACCCTGCAAAAAGTTCAGTTCGTTTATTCAAACCAAGGGGTCCCATCGTTTCTAAGCGCAAGATCCATCTAGTTTACTTTTTAAATAAAATTTCATCTTTATTCACACCATTATGACCCTTTTAAAAATGTATTTTAATGTACCTTATGAATTCACATAACTACAATGGACTTCAAAGGAGACACTGGAAACAACCCCTCATTCTCCTACGATTATGGGACCCTCATCTATCAGCCATGTAACGGCCTTACCGTAACGGCTGAGTAGTGGATCCGCTGTCCTGTGTGAGCAAAGACTGAACCGTATCAGGGAACGGAGTCTAAGGTGCCGCTGGTTTTCACCAGAGCCTGCCGCAAAGCGGGATGGACTTGCTGCGGCAGGCGGCACCCAGGTCGCTACCCCTGGCACGATCAGTTCACACAGGTAGCCAGGGGGAAACTTGGCACAGAAGAAGAGGCATAGTCAGGTAACAGGCACAAGGTCAGAAGGCTGGTGGCAAAGGAGCGTAGTCAGGTCACGGGGACAGGGTCAGGAGGCAGGCAGCAAAAGAGCAAGGTCAGGTCACAAGCAGGAGGTCTAGAACACTAATTAGGCACACACAAGATAAGGCTTTCTCTAGGGCACAAGCACAAAGAAAGGAAGTGCTGGACTAATATAAGGTCCACCCAACAGCGGACCAATGATGGGCATACTGGCCCTTTAAATCTAGAAGTGCCGACACGCGCGTGCCCTAAGGGGAGGGGATGCGCGTGCCGGCAATGTGCAGGAGGAGAAGGAACAGGAAGAGAACGAGGTAAGGGGATGCCCGGAACTCGCATGCGGGCGCGTCCCACAAAGCGAGTCCTGGAGCCAAGGTAGGGAAGAGGGTGCGCTCCCGGACGGACTTAATGGCCGGAGCTTTACTAATAGCGACTCCCGGGACACGCATGCAGGAGCGTCCCGCACCGTGAGTCCGGGGGTTGCATAAAGCAGGTAGGAGGGAATGCTCACGGCCAGAATGAATGGCCGTAGCGCTGCCCTTAACATGCCATCTATGTCATGTCCTGCAGAGATGCCCTAATTGCCGAAAGATATTGGGGATACTCTTACTGCGACAGAACGTGTCATCTGGATTTTTCCATATCTTGTTACAGTAGTTGCAGATATTCTGAAAGGCAATTTATGCTCGGAACTATTTCTAACATTGTATTAGTAAGATTAAATTTTTCTATATTAGGTAATGACATTATGATACCGCAATATAATGTTATTATTGGAATCACTTCATTTACCGGCAGCAATTCCAGCAGAGCCGCTAGCAAATCCAATTCTCCATTATTGCCTTGTAGTCGCCTCCGGTGCTGGGTGAAGAAGCGGGACTATATTCTGTTCTCTCTCTGTGCTACTTTTTACCCAATATATAAAGCAACAGGTATTGTTTAATGTTCATGTTCCTTTTAAGTGGAAACTCATGGATTTGTTCTCTTATGTTGGGTCACATGATCCTATAGTGGAGGTCTCCATCTCCCTGCTTGACCCACTTCCTGCTGCCTACAATTCTACATAAGACACTTCCCGGTACCACCTTGCGCTAACCCCACCCCACTTATGCATGCTCTTGAGAGGGGGGAAATGGAGTATCTGCAGTGTGTCACGAATTGGCCTCAGAACGCAAAATGTATTGTTCTCGTGACAAAGATGAATAGGAAGAAGATGCTTTCAAGATGGCCACCGATTATGAAACTGACATTCATGTTATAATCATTCCTATACAGTCAAAACAAAATGTATCACAAAGAACATTGTGTGCAAATAAGATCACTACCAAAAAAAGAGCGGGCTGTGTAGGGCAACCTATGGAATTCCCTACGTCAATGCTTGACCCCTCAAAGAACCTTCAGACATGACTATGAATTAACATCTAAAACCAGAATCTTTTCCAAAAATGAATAGACACCTATCTGTAGATAGTGGGTTCAGCAAAGATGATCCCTATATACTATACCTGTTCTCCGAGGCTGCCTTTGCCTGTTGATTTTGTACTTTGCCCCTCTCAAGGCTTGACCCATAGTTTGTCCTAACTCTGCCTTTGTCTTTGTGATTTCATACCTTATCTCCCCATGTGTTACTTACCTGATTTGTCTGACTATTCTAACTACTCTTCCACCCATATATGTAATCCAATGTAGGGACCGTAGTCAAATTCATTAGAGAAAAGGGTATGGGGCAAGGAGTAGGTTGCACTGTTTCCCTACCCCAGTCATGACACCTGGTCTTCCAAAAGGTGGCACTGGAAGACCAGGTGTCATGACTGGGGTAGGGAAACAGTGCAACCTACCCCTTGCCCCGAACCCTTTTCCCTAATCAATTTGACTACTGTCCCTACATTGGATTACATATACGGGTAGAAGAGTAGTTAGAATAGTCAGGCAAACCAGGTCGGTAACACATGGGGAGATAAGGTACCAAATCACAAAGACAAAGGCAGAGTTAGGACAAACTATGGGTCAAGCCTTGAGAGGGGCAAAGTACAAAATCAACAGGCAAAGGCTGCCTGTGAGAACAGGTATAGGTCAAGTCACAGGAGGTCAGCAAAGATACATAAGAGAGGGAACAATGAACATGAGAGATGGGAAGAATCTGTATCACAGGCCCAGAGGAGCTTCTGGAGATGTGAGCCCTGGAGCTGCAGCTGATTGACCCAGCTCTTCCACCTCCTAATTGGCCCGCCGATGCTTCACTCACTAAGGAACGGCCCTTCAACGTTCAGAACCATCAGGATTACTAAGGAAGCTGCCAGGTGCGCCAGAAAGAGTATGGATATGGCGTAACCAGCCGGGCAAGGTAAGTATGTTAAACTAGGTAATTTTTCAAAGAGCTACTTTGCCAATTTATTGCCAGAAAGCACTGAAAGTGGTATTCAAGTATTATTTTTTTTAAATTATTATTATTTGACTATTCTACAGGGGCTGTAAAGTTAGTGTAGTTCCTAATATAGTGTCTGTACCTGTGTTTGATGGCTGGCCTCGCAAACTGTTCTGTGATCTTTGCCCCAGATGTAAATTTTTAGCAGCAAACAAAACTAATGAAAGGAATGTCGTCTCAGGTTATCCCAGACTGGAGTGAGGCCTGAGACATTACATCACTAGTCAGGTGTTGAAAGGGAGCCTGTCTGTGCTTCAATGAATGAAGAGATCAATGGGGGGGATCATTATACACAGGGCTGCAGGGAATAGTCCCAGATATGATTCAATGGGTGGGGTGGCTGATGTGCGGGAGGGAGAAAAGTGACTTTAAACTTACAAACAAGGGATCATGGGACTTGTAGTCGGAGGGAGGGAACTCCAACAGGAAGTAGCCAGTTCACAAAAAGAAAGCAGCAATGTAATGGTGAATTAGCACAAAGACAAACACGGACCCTTCCTATGCATGTCCATTACTGTCTGGCAGGTAAGTACTAAAATCATCTTATGGTGGATAAGCCCTTTAATGGCCTCCCTACTCCCACTTGGTGGTCTCTTCAAGGATAAACATTGCCCCCTCAAATGCCTTACTGTAAGCCAACACTGTGATGATGAGGGGAAGCTATCTTCTGGTTTGGCCAATAATGCTTATTTATGTGACAATGCTCTAAGGCAAACTCTAAGGCAAAAGGTCTCAAACTGTGGCCCTCCAGCTGTTGCAAAACTTCAACTCCCAGCATGCCCGGGCAGCCGTTGGCTGTCCGGGCATGCTGGGAGTTGAAGTTTTCAAACATCTGGAGGGCCACAGTTTTTAGACAACTGCTCTAAGGGTTTGAGCACTGAACCCCTGATGAAGCCACCTCCAATAGGCGAAACTAAAGCGCCAACTCTTTTTATTCTAAATGAGAGCGGCTGCCTACTTTGCCTATAGGCAGAGCCGGCCCTGGGTCTCCTCAAGGAGGTACATGACTCCCTCTGTCAGATCTTCACCCTACCATGCGGTGCTATATTCTCACTTTCATATAGTTTTCTCCTCCATAACTTGGTCAGATCTTTTTGGCATACACCACCTCGGACCAGACACGGAAAAACACTTCTAACTCTGCTCCGTGTCTTGGCTTCCTGAATGTTGCTGGGAAAAGTACAAGCATGGGAAGAGAACAACCTGTAGCCAAGCAGCTTGGAATGTTCCCAGTAGGGAGTACGCTTGGAACGTGTAGGACCCAGTAACCTGTCCAGTCTTGTGATGGCGGGAGGAAAAGCTCTCGGCATTGGGAAGTGATGTCATGAGAGGAACGAAAAATAGGCAGGAAACCGCAGAGAGAGCGTCACATAATGGGAGAAAAAAGACTGTCCTAAGAGGAGGTGTTTATGGGAAGATCATGACCTGAAAAGTACTTCTGTATAGAGTCAAGTGCGCACTTTAGACTTGTCACTTTTATTTGGGCTGCGAGGAGGACGACTCACTCACGGCCGGAACTTTATTTCCGAAGGGCATGGAGTTTCACACAGAACATTTCTTACACATATAGAAAATATAATGTTACTATGTTATTTATTTATTTATTCATTTATTTTCTTATTTCTTTATTTTACTTATTTCTTTATTTAATTTAATTTATTTATTTATTTATTTAGTTAATTAGTTTACTTATTTTATTCTTTTCTTTACTTATTTCTTTATTTTATTTAGTTTACTTATTTTATTCTTTTATTTACTTATTTCTTTATTTTATTTAGTTTACTTATTTTATTCTTTTATTTACTTATTTCTTTATTTTATTTAGTTTACTTATTTTATTCTTTTATTTACTTATTTCTTTATTTTATTTATTTCTTTATTTAATGTATTTATTTTATTTAGTTTACTTATTTTATTCATTTATTTACTTATTTTTTTATTTTATTTATTTCTTTATTTCAATTCTTTATTTTATTTAGTTCATTAAGTTTACTTATTTTATTCTTTTATTTACTTATTTCTTTATTTTATTTATTTCTTTATTTTATTTATTTAGTTTACTTATTTTATTCATTTATTTACTTATTTCTTTATTTTCTTTCTTTCTTTAATTTATTTATTTATGTCATTTATTTTCTTTAGTTACTTTATTTTATTTATTTCTTTATTTCATTTAATTAATTTATTTTATTTAGTTAATTAGTTTACTCATGTATTTACTTATTTCTTTATGTTATTTATTTCTTTAATTTATTTATTTTATTTAGTTTAGTTATTTTATGTAATTAATTGATTAATTAATTGATTCAAAATTTGCTTTAGGGTCTATTCACACGTACAGTATTCTGCGCAGATTTGATGCGCGGGATTTAAAGCTGTGTTCAATCAATTCGTTTACATTGAAATCTGCAGCAGAAAATCCTGCGCATCAAATCTGTGCAGAATACTGTACGTGTGAATACACCATAAAGGAGTACTCCACCGGAAAACATCTTATCCCCTGTCCTAAGGATAGTTGATAAGATGTCTGATCGCGGGGGTCCCACCGCTCATCAGCGGTGGGGTCCGGGACACGGAAGGACACGGAATGGGGCTGAGCAGCACCCCCATTACAATGGCACTCAAGGTGGCTGCCTGTCTTGCCTATTGGTGGCGCCGGCCCTGTAAATGCATGCACATCTATCCTCAATACTGAATAATAATCAAGATGTTTTGAATATTTTGTTTCCATTTTCTATAATTTGCATATCATAAAAGTGTCTACCGATCCTGTGATTTCCAAATCTCCACGACTTTCCCTTCTCCGTGTTGCCATTTCAATGTTGAGAAGTGTTAATAAATAAATACAATAAAAATGCAGTAAATTTACCCCAACATATTAAAGATGCTTATTAAAGGGGTATTCCAGGAAAAAAAAATGTTTTTATATATCAACTGGCTCCAGGAAGTTAAACAGATTTGTAAATTACTTCTATTAAAAAATCCTAATCCTTTCAGTACTTATGAGCTTCTGAAGTTAAGGTTGTTCTTTTCTGTCTAAGTGCTCTCTGATGACACCTGTCTCGGGAACCGCCCAGTTTAGAAGCAAATCCCCATAGTAAACCTCTTCTAAACTGGGCGGTTCCTGAGACACGTGTCAGAGAGCACTTAGACAGAAATGAACAACCTTAACTTCAGAAGCTCATAAGTACTGAAAGGATTAAGATTTTTTAATAGAAGTAATTTACAAATCTGTTTAACTTTCTGGAGCCAGTTGATATATAAAAATAAGTTTTTTTCCCTGGATAACCCCTTTAACCCCTACAGGACCCATGACGTAACGGTACGTCCCGACACCCTGGGTCTTAAGGACCAGGGACGTACATTTACGTCATGGGCAGTTTTAGTCCCTGCCGTGCGCCGGGCGGGGATCGGAGCGGGATGCCTGCTGAAATCATTCAGCAGGCATCCCGTGCAAATGCCCAGGGGGGTCATCAGACCCCGCCATGTCGGCGATCGCGGCAAATCGCAAGTGAATTCACACTTGCGATTTGCGCGATTCCGGGTCATTACGGGTCTATAGTGACCCGGTGACCCGGAATAGAAGGGGGATCGCGGGTGTCTAAGACACCCACGATCCCCCTGAAGCGATAGGAGTGAGGTGGCACGGGTGCCACCCCTCCTATCCCTGCTATTGGTGGTCTAGACGCGACCACCAACAGCAGATCGGGGGCGGGGGGTTTACTTTCGTTTTCCCCGTTCTGCCCTCCCACAATAGGCGGGGCAGGACGGGGAAATGACGGGGACCGGCGCCGAAGATCCACTTACCGATCCGGGCGGGCGTCGGAGGCTGCAGGCGACGGAGATCGGCGGGCGGCGATGACGTGCGGCTGGATCCGACGGAAGCCGGTGAGTTGCCTAGCAACATTTGGAGGGTACAGTTTGAGACCATTATACAGTGGTCTCTAACTGTAGCCCTCCAGATGTTGCAAAACTATAACTCCCAGCATGCCCAGACAGCTGTTTGGGCATGCTGGAATATGTAGTTTTGCAACAGCTGGAGGGCTACAGTTTGAGACCACTATATAGTGGTCCCTAAACTGTAGCCCTCCAGATCTTGCAAAACTACAACTCCTAGCATGCTCAAACAACTGTTTGCTGTCAGGGCATGCTGGGAATTGTAGTTTTGCAACAGCTGGAGGACCACAGTTTGGAGATCACTTTGCAGTGGTCTCTAAAACTGTAGCCCTCCAGATGCAAAACTGCAAATCCCAGCATGTCCAAACAGCAATCAGCTGTCTCGGCATGCTGGGAGTTGTAGTTGCGTACCTCCAGCTATTGCATGACTACATCTCCCAGCATGCCCTTCGGCGATCAGTACATGCTGGGAGTTGTAGTTTTGCAACAGCTGGAGGCACACTGGTTAGAAAATACTGAGTTAGGTAACAGAACCTAACTGAAGGTTTTCCAACCAGTGTGCCTCCAGCTGTTGCAAAAGTACAACTCCCAGCATGCACGGTCTGTCAGTACATGCTGGGAGTTGTAGTTTTGAAACAGCTGGAGGTTTGCCCCCCCATGTGAACGTACAGTGTACATTCACACGGGCAGGCTTACAGTAAGTTTCCTGCTTCAAGTTTGGGCTGCGGCAAATTTTTCGCCGTAGCTCAAACTTCTAGCGAGAAACTTACCGTAACCCGCCAGTGTGAATGTACCCTAAAAACACTACACTACCACATAATAAAGGGTAAAACACTACATATACACCCCCTTACACTGTCCCCCCAATAAAAATGAAAAACGTATTGTATGGCAGTGTTTCCAAAACGGAGCCTCCAGCTGTTGCAAAACAACAACTCCCAGCATTTCCGGACAGCCACTGACTGTCCAGGCATGCTGGGAATTTAGCAACAGCTGGAGGCACCCTGTTTGGGAATCAGTGGCATAGAATACCCCTATGTCCACCCCTGTGCAATCCCTAATTTAGTCCTCAAATGCGCATCGCGCTCTCTCACTTCGGAGCCCTGTCGTATTTCAAGGCAACAGTTTAGGGCCACATATGGGGTATCTCCGTACTCGGGAGAAATTGCACTACTAATTTTGGGGGGCTTTTTCTCCTTTTACCCCTTAGGAAAAGGAAAAGTTGGGGCTACACCAGCTTGTTAGTGTAAAAAAAAAAAAAAAATTACACTAACATGCCGGTGTTGCCCTTTACTTTTTATTTTCACAAGCGTTAAAAGGAAAAAAAGACCCCCAAAATTTGTAACGCAATTTCTCCTGAATACAGAAATACCCCATATGTGGGTGTAAAATGCTCTGTGGGCACATAACAAGGCTCAGGAGTGAGAGTGCACCATGTACATTTGAGGTCTAAATTGGTGATTTGCACAGGGGTGGCTGATTTTACAGCGGTTCTGACATAACCCCCCCCAAAAAAAATACCCACATGTGACCCCATTTTGCAAACTACACCCCTCACGGAATGTAATAAGGGGTACAGTGAGCATTTACGCCCCACAGGTGTCTGACAGATTTTTGGAACAGTGGTCTGTGAAAATGAAAAATTTTATTTTTCATTTGCACAGCCCACTGTTCCAAAGATCTGTCAAACGCCAGTGGGGTGTAAATACTCACTGCACCCCTTATTAATTTCTGTGAGGGGTGTAGTTTCCAAAATAGGGTCACATGTGGGGGGTTCCACTGTTCTGGCACCACGGGGGGCTTTGTAAACGCACATGGCCCCTGACTTCCATTACAAAACATTTTTTTGCCAAAAGCTCAATGGCGCTCCTTCTCTTCTGAGCATTGTAGTGCGCCAGCAGAGCACTTGACGTCCACACATGGGGTATTTCCATACTCAGAAGAGATGGGGTTACAAATTTTGGGGGGTCTTTTCTGCTATTAACCCTTACAAAAATGTGAAATTTGGGGGGAAACACACATTTTAGTGAAATTATTATAATTTTTTTTTACATATGCAAAAGTCGTGAAACCCCTGTGGGGTATTAAGGCTCGCTTTATTCCTTGTTACGTTCCTCAAGGGGTCTAGTTTCCAAAATGGTATGCCATGTGTTTTTTTTTGCTGTTCTGGCACCATAGGGGCTTCCTAAATGCGACATGCCCCCCGAGCAAAATTTGCTCTCAAAAAGCCAAATATGACTCCTTCTCTTCTGAGCATTGTAGTTCACCCGTAGTGCACTTCAGGTCAACTTATGGGGTACCTCCATACTCAGAAGAGATGGGGTTACAAATTTTGGGGGGTCTTTTCTGCTATTAACCCTTGCAAAAATGTGAAATTTGGGGGGAAACACACATTTTAGTGAAAAAAAAATAATTTTTTTTTACATATGCAAAAGTCGTGAAACACCTTTGGGGTATTAAGGCTCACTTAATTCCTTGTTACGTTCCTCAAGAGGTCTAGTTTCCAAAATGGTATGCCATGTGTTTTTTTTTTGCTGTTCTGGCACCATAGGGGCTTCCTAAATGCAACATGCCCCCCAAAAACCATTTCAGAAAAACGTACTCTCCAAAATCCCCTTGTCGCTCCTTCGCTTCTGAGCCCTCTACTGCGCCCGCCGAACAATTTACATAGACATATGAGGTATGTGCTTACTCGAGAGAAATTGGGCTACAAATACAAGTATACATTTTCTCCTTTTACCCCTTGTAAAAATAAAAACATTGGGTCTACAAGAACATGCGAGTGTAAAAAATGAAGATTGTGAATTTTCTCCTTCACTTTGTTGCTATTCCTGTGAAACACCTAAAGGGTTAAAACGCTGACTGAATGCCATTTTGAATACTTTGGGGGGTGCAGATTTTATAATGGGGTCATTTATGGGGTATTTCTAATATGAAGACCCTTAAAATCCACTTCAAACCTGAACTGGTCCCTGAAAAATAGTGAGTTTGAAAATTTTGTGAAAAATTGGAAAATTGCTGCTGAACTTTGAACCCCTCTGGTGTCTTCCAAAAGTAAAAACACGTCAATTTTATGATGCAAACATAAAGTAGACATATTGTATATGTGAATCAAAATTTTTTTTATTTGGAATATCCATTTTCCTTACAAGCAGAGAGCTTCAAAGTTTGAAAAATGCAAATTTTTCAAATTTTTCATCAAATTTGGGGATTTTTCACCAAGAAAGGATGCAAGTTACCATAAAATTTTACCGCTATGTTAAAGTAGAATATGTCACGAAAAAACAATCTCGGAATCAGAATGATAACTAAAAGCATTCCAGAGTTATTAATGTTTAAAGTGACAGTGGTCAGATGTGCAAAAAACGCTCTGGTCCTGAGGTGTAAAATGGCCTGGTCCTTAAGGGGTTAAGCAGATATATGATGTTTGGGCACTATGGGGGGAGATTTGCTCCGTTGCTGAGTTACCCATAGCAACCAATCAGATCGCTTCTTTCATTTTTCAGAGGCCTTGATAAAAATGAAAGCAGCCATCTGATTGGTTGCTATGGGCAACTCAGCAACTTTTCCTCTGGACAGGTTTTGATAAATCTCCCCCTACGGGGGAGATTTATCAAAACCTGTCCAGAGGAAAAGTTGCCCAGTTGCCCATAGCAACCAATCAGATCGTTGCTTTCATTTTTCAGAGGCCTTTTCAAAAATGAAAGCAGCAATCTGATTGGTTGTTATGGGCAACTTTTCCTCGGGGCAGGTTTTGATAAATCTCCCCCATAGGGGGAGATTTATCAAAACCTGTCCAGAGGAAAAGTTGCTGAGGTGCCCATAGCAACCAATCAGATGGCTTCTTTCATTTTTATCAAGGCCTCTGAAAAATGAAAGAAGCGATCTGATTGGTTGCTATGGGCACCTCAGCAACGGAGCAAATCTCCCCCATAGTGGACAGATAAGGATTAGTATCACTGCATGGACGACATAAGACACCCGTATTCTACGGTAAATTCAATGGTGAATTCTACCGTCTCCCGCGATCTCCCGCGTATTCTCCGCTCTTCTCATAAGACGGCGGCTTGTTTACTTTAACAAGAAAATGTTTTTACTCCGACAGAAGCTGTTAGTATTTGACACTCCCTGTGTTATTTGTCTGGTAACCTGCATACACCTGTCGCTCTCCGGGTCTATTCTTCTATAGAAAAGTCGCGGCACATCAGCATGCCCGGACCCATCGGTAATAACGCTGTTTTACGGGGTTAAATAAATAGCCTGGAGATTACAAAATAAGAAAGCGTTCCAAACCATGCGGATAGTGTTTATGTGCGCCGCCGCACGGCGGGTTTCTCACAAAGAAATTATAATATCTCATTTCAGTAGCTATATGGCGCCCGTACAGCAGCTTATATAGATATACTAGCTGTGTACCCGGTGCTGCCTGGTCTTCCTACTTAAAGGGGTACTCCGCCAGAAAGCATCTTATCCCCTATTCAAAGGATTGGGGATAAGATGTCTGATCACGGAGGGTCCTGCCGCTGGGGACCCCTGTGATCTCCAGGCCAGAGCTTCTGAAAACAGACGAGTTCTGGCAGCAGTGGTTGTGATGTCATGTCTATATAGATAGATAGATAGATAGATAGATAGATAGATATGAGATAGATACATATGAGATAGATATGAGATAGATACATATGAGATAGAAATGAGATAGATAGATATGAGATAGATAGATATGAGATAGATAGATAGATAGATATGAGATAGATACATATGAGATAGATAGATATGAGATAGATAGATAGAAATGAGATAGATAGATATGAGATAGATGTGAGATAGATAGATAGATAGATAGATACAGCAACAGGAGAATACAGCAGCACACTGCTAGCACAAAGATATAGATAAAACATGAGTATATAGATAGAACATGAAAAGCTATACAGCTGTAATGCAATAAATGAAAATATGAAATTATGAGGTACTTAGCTTGCAAATTTGGCGGCCAAATAGCTTGGACCGTCCCACCACGGTAAGGTGACCTCATTCTCTCGGGACGGTCCAAGCTATTTGGCCGCCAAATTTGCAAGCTAAGTACCTCATAATTTCATATTTTCATTTATTGCATTACAGCTGTATAGCTTTTCATGTTTTATCTATATACTCATGTTTTATCTATATACTCATGTTTTATCTATATCTTTGTGCTAGCAGTGTGCTGCTGTATTCTCCTGTTGCTGTATATTTAGCCCAGCAGCCTGCACCTGTAAGCCAGGTCCATATAATAGTTTGGAATCAATAGTGCTGGCCAACTTATTCTTTGGTTAGATAGATAGATAGATAGATAGATAGATAGATAGATAGATATGAGATAGATAGATAGATAGATAGATATGAGATAGATAGATATGAGATAGATAGATATGAGGTAGATATATATGAGATAGATAGATATGATATAGATAGATAGATAGATTTGAGATAGATATGAGATAGATAGATATGAGATAGATAGACAGATATGAGATAGATAAATAGATAGATATGAGATAGATAAATAGATAGATATGAGATAGATATGAGATAGATAGAAATGAGATAGATAAATAGATAGATAGATATGAGATAGATAGACAGATAGGAGATAAAGAGATAGATAGATATGAGATAGATAGATAAATAAATAGAAAGAAATTAGATATGAGATAGGTAGCTATTAGATAAATATGAGATAGATAAATAAATAGATCTATCTATCTCATATTTATCTATCTATATCATATCTATCTACCTATCTCATATCTATCTCATATCTATCTATCTATCTATGTATCTATCCATATATCTATCTATCTATCTCATATTTATCTATCTCATATCTATCTATCTCATATCTATCTATCTATCTATCTATCTCATATCTATCTATCTCATATCTATCTATCTCATATCTATCTATCTATCTATCTATCTCCTATCTATCTATCTATCTATCTATCCATCTCATACTATCTATCTATCTCATAACTATCCATCTATCTCATATCTATCTATCTCATATCTATCTATCTCATATCTATCTATCTATCTCATATCTATCTCATATCTATCTGTCTATCTATCTCATAACTATCCATCTATCTCATATCTATCTATCTCATATCTATCTCATATCTATCTGTCTATCTATCTCATAACTATCCATCTATCTCATATCTATCTATCTCATATCTATCTATCGATCTATATCTTGATTTTGCTCCATTACAATAATCGTCATATGCCTCCATAATACTGTAAGGTGTGTTCAGGGTAACTGTGGTGAATGCAGATTTGTTTTTGATACAGCTGAAGAGTGACGGTGGCGCAATGTCCCCCAGGATTTCATGGTAATGTCCAGGGTACGCATTGCCGTCTATGTGACCGTGCACTTCCAAGCGGTCCTAGCGCCCGCAGAATATTCACATATACGGAATGTCAGCCCCTGTATTCCGTGTGGACACTCCGCTCTTTTTATGCCGTGTGAACATGGCTTAATAATTCTTTCCCTTTGCCAAAGAACAGTAAAATATGGAATTGCGATGATAAAGGGGTTAAAGATGTGCCGCCATCTCCTCCTTATCTCGTTCCCTCTCCTCGCCAACCATGGTGTTCTTATATCCTTTAAGCACATTCGGATAGAGATGTAAGTGCTGTCTCCGCAGAGACCTCGGGGACTTTTTAGCCTGCCCGATTTTACACAAGAACGATCCCTGTAAACAGCAGCGTGCCGCGACCATCCCCGGAGAGAGCGGATTAACTCATTCTATCCGGTGTCACTAGGCGGAGAGTCAGGCCTCGGTGCTTACCCAGTCCTATAATTGCAATTATATAACATACAGCAGTGTTTTCCAACCAGGGTGCCTCTGGCGGTTGCAAAACTACAACTCCCAGCATGCCCGGACAGCCAACGGCTGTCCGGGCATGCTGGGAGTTGTAGTTTTGCAACAGCTGGAGACACACCCTTTAGAAAACACTGACATACAGTAAGAAATGATATGATGTGGAAATCATTCAAAGTACATTAATTCGTCGTCCCCCCCCCCCCATAATCCAGCACCTACAGCCCATCCCGCTTGTGACGCCAAAAAGGGACAAAACAAATCCTGGACTTTTTTTTTTTTGCACTTAATTATTTAAAGGGATAGTATGCATTAGGTTGTATTGGGTTACTGCAGAGCATCGCTCTTGGTGGCAATCCGAGGTGACAGAGACTGCAAATCCATTTCTTTTATATTTATATACGTATAAAAAAAAAAAAATAAAAAAAAAAGGAACAGATAAAATCAAAAGAGAACTAAAGTTACTTATCTACAATTAGTAACCAGGGATACCAAAAGTTTAGTTTACTTTTGGTAACCAATGCACCTAAAGAGGGGGTTCACAGTGTGGAATCGATGCCAAATTGAGATCAACAAAATGTTACCGCAACAAGTGTCCCAACGCATTTCAGCGGATGATGCCGGGATCATCAGGGGACTAAACTGGGGTCAGGAAGCAGGACACAAAATAATAAGGATAATCACAACACAGGATACGTTGCTGCTATATATATATATTCAATGGGAAACAAAGAAATGTTATAGTCAGTGGTGGTGGTGTCTGCTGATGCGCTGCCTCCACTGGACATTTGGACCCACCTTCATTTGCGGGAGGGGTTAAGGTGGCGTTCCCACAAGCCATAATATTTTGGTTGAGCAAGTGCATGGCTGAGATTTTCTTATGTGTTTCTACTTTCGGTCTTATTTATTGTTACATTGTTGTTTATAGAAGAAAAGAGAAAAGGCAAAAATTTTCAGAGACAAAATATTTACAGACAAAACAGAACGGAAGAATTTTGCTCGGAGGCTGATGAGACTTCACACCCCCATGGGGTACATAACATCTGAACTGTTAATGTAAACTGCTGCAGGTAGATTAGACCAGAAACAGAGAGGGGCGCTCCAGGGCGATAACATTGAGAGTAGAAATTCATAGTAAAATAAATGCCCCAAAAATACAAACCGGGAGCGGTTGTGCTAAGAATAGAGACAACACTGAGTGTCCCTCGAATTGTCTCAGAGCAGTGCAGCTGCTGCACCAATCCGGGGCTCCACTTTAACTTCTGAATGGACATTAAAGGGGTACTCCACTCCACATTTAGTTCGAACGCTGGGTGCGGGCTGCAGAGTTCTTGACGTTACGGCCACACCCCTCATGATGTCACGCCCCCTCAATGCAAGTCTATGGGACAGATGGAGATATAGCATTCATGTATCTCCGAACCTCCCATAGAGAAGTGTGGAGGGGATGTGTCAGTCACAGCTTCGGGCACAGAGCATGCAAATTTGTCCGGAGTACCCCTTTAACCCCTTTAGAGCATGACTCATGGATGTAGGCAATAATAGACAGGATCTGTCCTATTCAGATGAATTTGAGATGTTACTGGGCATGCTGTGTGACTTTTTAGAGGTTCATTTACAGGGAGGGGGAGGCTGATCTCTGCTGTGAATAGTGTTGGATCCAGTGTTATCTATATACAGGGAGGGGTGGGGCTGATATCTGCTATGAATGGCAGTAGATCCAGTGTTATCTGTATACAGGAGGGGGAGGCTGGTCTTTGCTGTGAATGGTGGTGGATCCATTGTTATCTATATAAAGGAAAGCAGAGACTGATCTATGCTGTGAATGGTGGTGGATCCAGTGCTTTCTATATACAGGGAGGGGGAGGCTGATCTCTGCTGTGAATGGTGGTGAATCCAGTGTTATCTATATACAGGGAGGCTGATCTATGTTGTGAATGGTGGTAAATCCAGTGTTTTCTATATACAGGGAGGGGGAGGCTGATCTCTGCTCCAAAAATTCTTAAAAAAATAAAAACATGATTTCAACTATACGCAATTTTTCCTAACCAAATTAGCCCATTGCTGAACATAAAGCTTTGTTCACACACGGGCTATGACATGTCAGGGGTTCTGTCGTGGTTTCCATCACTTTTCACAGATAAGCTAGATTCACTCTACGGAATCTCCGAGCAGAAAATTTCCACCTGGAGATTCCGCGTGTGACCAGTGCGACTGAATCAGTCCGCGCTAGGACCGTGCGGACACTGCAGTCTCCAATAGACTGCAATGTGTTCCGCGAGTATTTCCGCCTGAAGAATGAGCAACGTGATTTTCCGGTCACAAATTCCGCTTCACAAATTCCGAAGTGTAAATTTGTGAACGGAAACCCATTCACTATACAGTAGATTTTGGTAAGCAGAATTTCTGCCTGCAATTTCAAAGTGGGATTGCAGGCAGAAATTCCGTAGTGGGAACCTAGCCTTAGTGTCTATTCACACGGCAGAATTTCCACTTGCAGAATTCCACCTCAAATTAAAGCCCAGAGACTTCTATGGGATTCCGCACTCCCATTCACACTTCTGAATTTCCGCTTGCAGAATCCCGCAAGCGGAAATTCAGAAGTGTGAATGGGAATGTGGAATCCCCTAGAAGTCTATGGGCTCTAATTTAAGATGGAATTCTGCAAGTGGAAAATCAGAAGTATGAATGGGAGTGCGGAATCCCATAGAAGTCTATGGGCTCTAATTTGAGATGGAATTCCCCAAGCGGAAAATCAGTAGTGGGAATGGGAGTGCGGAATCCCATAGAAGTCAATTGGCTTTAATTTGAGGCGGAATTCTGCAAGCGGAAATTCTTTCATGTGAATAGACCCTTAGGATAGTAAAAAAAAAAAAAAGTGCCTTTTTTCTTTTGCTGTCAAAACCATGAAAACCTTGTCCAGATCGAACTGACCACTATATACGTCAAAAGTGTCCATCGGTTCCTGTCTGGATCCATCATACGTTCCGGCATCAAAATCTTCCAGGTTCCATGGTGTTCTCCCCGGCTCCTGGCACAGCCTCCAGACATCTGGCAGCGTCTCGTGAGTTAACTAAGTAGCTGTCGCGTTGTAGTTGTGAAAATAGAGAGGAGGCGAAATTATAAGCGCGCGATGATAGCTCCTAATAGATTACATTCCAGATCCTTAACATTGTGCAAAGACACGCGTTGGGCCCCGTAGGGTGCTCAGAGCTTTGGCATCGGGGCCCGAAAACGCTGGAAGATGTGGGAATGGGAAAATCTAAGTGAGAATATCCTGTGTTTTTGTGCGGTTATCACTGCTGCCGATGAAAGGGCATTAAATAAATGGAGTGGCGGGCAGATCGGTGGGCACGATAGGCATTGTCGTCTGCATTGTGGGGCTGATTAATAATTCTTGCACAGGACTGACTGGGTATTACTGCGAAAAAGCCAATTAGCTCATTTCCTGCCGCTCGGTTTCCTTCCTTCCCCCAGAGATGTAATAACGCTGAATGGTACCCAGCGCTCCAGGAATGCCGAGGGTGGTTATCCCAGCTGCCAGGAGGCCGAAAATGTCTGGTTACACCTCAAAAACAAACAAGGGAAACCAGTCATCAAGAAAACAAAATAATGGCATCATAGTAACGCACAGTCGCCATCCATAGATCACACGGGACCAGTACAGGACTGGATCTCATTGTCTTTTATTGCCTACAAGATATATGTGTAGAGCGGAGACACGAAAGGCTTCTCCGGCAGGGTCTCTTGGTCTAGGATTGGTTAATACTGTAGTGAAACAGTCTGTCGGGTCATAGTCAGGACCGGCTCCACCTATAGGCAAATTAGGCAGCCACCTTGAGCGGGGCATGATGTCACACGGGGGGCGGAGTCTGATGTCACAATACTCCGGCCCAGTGGCTGGCACCCGGCAGTTTGTGAGCTGGCAACGCGGCATGCAGCTCAAAGAGGTGGGTGCCGAATGCAAGATTGCGGGGATCCCCAGCGGCGGGACCCCTGCGGTCAGACATCTTATCGCTATCCATTGGATAGGGGATAAGATGTCTTAGGGCCGGAGTACCCCTTTAACTGCAAGATTAACTGTACTATTCTGTTCTTTTTTTCACCTATCCTGCAAATGGGGAAAACCTGGCACAGTTAATTGGGGAGGCACTATTATTTTGGGGGGGGACCCGAAACAGTTACTTGTGGGGACGTTATCACTATCGAGGTAGGACATGACACTTTTTGAGGCACTATTACTATGGAGGAGGGGACTGGATACAGTTAGTTTAGGGGGCACTATTAATATGGAGGAGGGGGACCGGACATAGTTATCTTTGAAGGCACTATTACAATGGAGCAAGGGACCAGACACAGTTACTTTTTGAGGTACTATTACTATAGAGGCAAGAGACCTGACACAGTTACTTTTTGAGGTACTATTACTATGCAGGAAGGGAACTGGACACAGTTACTTGTAGGGGCACTAGTACTATGGAGGAGGGGGATCGGACACAGCTACTGTGGTGAAGTGAGGTATATGGGGCAAGTGTTGTAGCCCAGGGGAAGGTGTTGTTAATCCCTTCGTGTTTGTGACGCCAGGGTGTGGTTTTAACCGAGAACCACCCGAACGGTAGCCCCACTAGTCCTAGTTTAGGCAAGGCCAGGTTAGGGTTAACGGTAGCTTTACTGAGGTAGACAGATGGTACAGTCTTTACAGCTAGGCCAGGATCCCAGAGAGGTGACACAGAGGACCTCACAGCTTGCTGGGACTTGTAGTGACTTTGACAGACTCTAGGACAGCCATGCTGACTATAATAGACTTGACTGTAGGTAGTGACAGCAGACAGAGACGACTTACTGACTTGTGGCTGTAATTTAGGATTGAGGCCTCCAGATGTGCTGTCAGCAGAAAGTGTGGTGGAAGAGCAAAAGAGGCAGATTGCAGCTCCTCCCTTCCTTATAAAGGGGGCGCTGTGCAAGGAGCCCATAGGCGAGCTGCGGGTCATCTGGTCAGCTGGTGCTCCCTGGGTAACAAAATGTGGTGACCCACAGTGATGGCGGGACCACGGGGTGTAGCAGTGTAGGTGGATGGGGCAGATGGTATTAACCCCAGGGGAAAGATGCTATTAACCCCTAATGTTGGTGACGCCAGAGTGGTTTTTGGGTACCGGAACCCCACGAACGGTATCTCCACTATTCCAATGGCTAGTCAGTGAATGGAGAGTCCACAACCAGGTTATGGTGTAATGGAGGCTTTACTGAGGTCAGACAGGTGTTATTATCTTCACAGCTCAGCCAGAATCCCAGAGAGGTGGCCAGGGACACAGGAGGACCTTGTAGCTTGCTGGGACCAATTATACTTGTATAGACTTTAGATAATTGACTTGAGGCTTGATTAGACTGTAGATAGTAGTGACAGCAGACATGGACTTACTGGAAGTGACTGTGGACACTTGCACTGAGACATCTGGTGTTCGTTGGTCTCAGTAAAGTGATGGAAGAGAGAGTTGTAATGGCCGCCCCCTTTTATAGAGGGGGGCTGAGTCAAAGCCCATTGGTCAAGCTGGGGGTCAAGCTGGTGCTCTCTGGGTAACATCATGTGACAACATAAACATAACATGTGACCTCTCACAGGTCCTTTAGACTGACTATACATTGATACACTGACTACAATTCTATTACAATAAATGACACTATAGTAACAGCAGGGGGGGACACTGCAGGAGAGCCCCAGGTCACTGAAGGACTCAACCTGACAGGGACTAAGTGTAGTGCAGGACTATGTCCTGTACTGGGACATAACAAAAACATGTGACTTTAACATGTGACAACCATTATCATACACCCCTGAGGAAGTCACATCTGTGACGGAACGCGTGGGGCTTCTGTATTGGACATGGGCTGACTGGGACACTTTCCTTCCTCCGTCTGTGGATCGTCCACTGTGTTTGTATATTCGTGTACTGTGTTTTACATCCTTGCACCTGCTTCCCTGAGTAACATTTATCGGATTGTACCATTTATTATTTGGGGGCTGGCATGCACAGTTTGCGGACTGTCCACTACTGTTTTGTCATCCGTACTTTACTGTTATTTATTTGGTGAGTGACAGGAGGGATCCCTTTCATTTTTCTTCCCATGCCCTTGTGTGATCACAATTGGTCCCACTGTTGTAGTGTGGCTCTTCTGAGCCTTTTTAAGTGTTTTTAGAGTGTTTTTCCTTGCTTTGTGTCATATGTGTTACAATAAAGTTGACATTTTCTTGCATTATATGATATTTGGTGTGCATCCTTTATGGCCATTTAGTCTGGTTTTCTGTTGTGCTTATTGTTCTATGGGCCGAATAGCCCCCTTTTGTGTTATGTTTTACATTTAGCTTGAGCCTGCCCCCTTTTTCTTTTTGCCCAAACTATTATCATGTGGCTAATAACCATGTGACCATATCAAAGGTCCTTTACATGTACAACTAATTACATTATGGGGAAACACTGCAGGTGACCCCTGGGGACGGACAGGGACTCAAGCTGATAGGACTGTAGGATGATATCCTGTACTGGGACATCCCATTACTATAGAGGCAAGGGACCTGGCACAGTTGCTTTTGGAGACACTATTTCTATGGAGGAGGGGGACTGGACACAGTTAAAAAAAAAAACGTATGCAACCGTATAGAAAACCGTGCCCATAGACTTCCCACTCAAAACCGTATGCACCATAATGTATAGGGTTGTCTCCGTTTTTCAAACTATACGGTTTTTTACTTTTTTTCCAGACAGAAAACTGTAGCCTACCACGGTTTTTGGTCCGGGTGAAAAACCGTATTAAACTTTATAATTTTTTTTTTTACATACGAGTTAATGGGAACTGTACAGAACTGTATGTGCGTACGGTTCCATCCGGTTTTCATCATATGGTTTTTGACTTTGCACAGTTTTTTTTCTTGGAATTTCAATCAAACAAGTGAAACTTTATTCATAATGGAGGGAAACTTATACAGTTTTTTCTTAAAAAACAGATGCAACCAGACATCATTTTTCAAACTGTATACAGATCAAAATTTGTACACACGTTTTGATACAGTTTAGTCAGGTTTTTTATTTAATCAAAAACCTGATACAGGAACTGTATTGCAAAAACGTGGTGTGAACCCAGCCTTACTAGGAGGAGGGGGACTGGACATAGTTACTTGTGGGGCACTATTACTATGGAGGAGGGGACCGGACATGGTTACTTTTGGAGGTACTATTACTATGGAGGAGGGGGACTGGACATGGTTACTTGTGAGGCACTATTACTATGGAGGAGAGGACTGGACATGGTTACTTGTGAGGCACTATTACTATGGAGGAGGGGGACTGGACATGGTTACTTGTGAGGCACTATTACTATGGAGGAGGGGGACTGGACATGGTTACTTGTGAGGCACTATTACTATGGAGGAGGGGGACTGGACATGGTTACTTTTGGAGGTACTATTACTATGGAGGAGGGGGACTGGACATGGTTACTTGTGAGGCACTATTACTATGGAGGAAGGGGACTGGACATGGTTACTTGTGGGGCACTATTACTATGGAGGAGGGGGACTGGACATAGTTACTTGTGGGGCACTATTACTATGGAGGAGGGGGACCGGACACAGTTACTTGTGGGGCACTATTACTATGGAGGAGGGGGACTGGACATGGTTACTTTTGGAGGTACTATTACTATGGAGGAGGGGGACTGGACACAGTTACTTGTGGGGCACTATTACTATGGAGGAAGGGGACTGGACATGGTTACTTTTGGAGGTACTATTACTATGGAGGAGGGGGACTGGACATAGTTACTTGTGGGGCACTATTACTATGGAGGAAGGGGACTGGACATGGTTACTTTTGGAGGTACTATTACTATGGAGGAGGGGGACTGGACATGGTTACTTTTGGAGGTACTATTACTATGGAGGAGGGGGACTGGACATGGTTACTTTTGGAGGTACTATTACTATGGAGGAGGGGGACTGGACATGGTTACTTGTGAGGCACTATTACTATGGAGGAGGGGGACTGGACATGGTTACTTTTGGAGGTACTATTACTATGGAGGAGGGGGACTGGACATGGTTACTTGTGAGGCACTATTACTATGGAGGAAGGGGACTGGACATGGTTACTTTTGGAGGTACTATTACTATGGAGGAGGGGGACTGGACATAGTTACTTGTGGGGCACTATTACTATGGAGGAGGGGGACTGGACATGGTTACTTTTGGAGGTACTATTACTATGGAGGAGGGGGACTGGACATGGTTACTTTTGGAGGTACTATTACTATGGAGGAGGGGACTGGACATGGTTACTTTTGGAGGTACTATTACTATGGAGGAGGGGGACTGGACATGGTTACTTTTGGAGGTACTATTACTATGGAGGAGGGGGACTGGACATGGTTACTTTTGGAGGTACTATTACTATGGAGGAGGGGGACTGGACATGGTTACTTTTGGAGGTACTATTACTATGGAGGAGAGGACTGGACATGGTTACTTTTGGAGGTACTATTACTATGGAGGAGGGGACTGGACATGGTTACTTTTGGAGGTACTATTACTATGGAGGAGGGGGACTGGACATGGTTACTTTTGGAGGTACTATTACTATGGAGGAGGGGACTGGACATGGTTACTTTTGGAGGTACTATTACTATGGAGGAGGGGGACTGGACACAGTTATTTCTGAAAGCACTATTACTATGGAGGAGGGGGACCGGACACAGTTACTTGTGGGGCACTATTACTATGGAGGAGGGGGACCGGACACAGTTACTTGTAGGGCACTATTACTATGGAGGAGGGGGACTGGACATAGTTACTTGTGGGGCACTATTACTATGGAGGAGGGGGACTGGACATGGTTACTTTTGGAGGTACTATTACTATGGAGGAGGGGGACTGGACATGGTTACTTTTGGAGGTACTATTACTATGGAGGAGAGGACTGGACATGGTTACTTTTGGAGGTACTATTACTATGGAGGAGGGGACTGGACATGGTTACTTTTGGAGGTACTATTACTATGGAGGAGGGGGACTGGACACAGTTATTTCTGAAAGCATTATTACTATGGAGGAGGGGGACCGGACACAGTTACTTGTGGGGCACTATTACTATGGAGGAGGGGGACCGGACACAGTTACTTGTGGGGCACTATTACTATGGAGGAGGGGGACCGGACACAGTTACTTGTGGGGCACTATTACTATGGAGGAGGGGGACTGGACACAGTTACTTGTGGGGCACTATGATTATGGAGGAGGGGGACTGGACACAGTTACTTGTGGGGCACTATTACTATGGAGGAAGGGGACTGGACACAGTTACTTGTGGGGCACTATTACTATGGAGGAGGGGGACTGGACACAGTTACTTGTGGGGCACTATGATTATGGAGGAGGGGGACTGGACACAGTTACTTGTGGGGCACTATTACTATGGAGGAGGGGGACTGGACACAGTTACTTGTGGGGCACTATGATTATGGAGGAGGGGGACTGGACACAGTTACTTGTGGGGCACTATTACTATGGAGGAAGGGGACTGGACACAGTTACTTGTGGGGCACTATTACTATGGAGGAGGGGGACTAGACACAGTTACTTGTGGGGCACTATTACTATGGAGTAGGGGGACCGGACACAGTTACTTGTGGGGCACTATTACTATGGAGGAGGGGGACCGGACACAGTTACTTGTGGGGCACTATTACTATAGAGGAGGGGGACCGGACACAGTTATTTGTGGGGCATTATTACTATGGAGGAGGGGGACCGGACACAGTTACTTGTGGGGCACTATTACTATGGAGGAGGGGGACTGGACACAGTTACTTGTGGGGCACTATTACTATGGGGGAGGGGGACAGGACACAGTTACTTGTGGGGCACTATTACTATGGAGTAGGGGGACCGGACACAGTTACTTGTGGGGCACTATTACTATGGAGGAGGGGGACCGGACACAGTTACTTGTGGGGGCACTATTACTATGGAGGAGGGGGACCGGACACAGTTACTTGTGGGGCACTATTACTATGGAGGAGGGGGACCGGAGACAGTCACTTGTGGGGGCACTAATACCATGGAGGAGGGGGACCGGACACAGTTACTTTAGGGTGCACGATCACTATCACTATTGGGGGACTATGACTATGGGGTAATATAGGAAGCAGATAGCGCCGTACATTGTGTAGTGGCCGTGCTGGGTTACTGCACTTTATCTTCTTGTTCATGTTTTTTTAGCGTGGAGCCTCAGGCTAAAAAAAAAAAAAAGTTATATTTAGTTGAAATTTTCCATTTGAAATTTCCGACATAGAATTTTAGTTTGAAATGAAATATTTACACAACAAATCCCTTCACCTCTGGCCACATCTGAAAAACACAAACATCTCGCCGTCTCCTCGTAACACTCGGTGACATTGTTAGAAGTGACTCGGCCGGTTTGGTTGTTGTTCTTCTCTTGCTCTCTTGTTGAGTCAATAACCATCATCTAACCCCACCCTAAATACAGCTGGAGGTTTGCTGCAATAACAACCCACAAAGCCAACAGGTTCCCTATTGTTTTCTACCATAAAGACTGAGACCTAACAGCCGTACGTCTCTTAAATCCTTAGAAATTGTTACTATAGTTATTATTATGTCATATAGAGGTACTATTACTGTGAAGGCAAGGGCCCGGACACAATTACTTTTTGTGGCATTATACTATGGAGGAGGGGACTGGACACAGTTTCTTGGGGGCACTATTACTATGGAGGAGGGGGACCGGATACAGTTACTTGTGGGGGCACTAATACCATGGAGGAGGGGGATCGGATACAGTTACTTGTGGGGGCACTAATACCATGGAGGAGGGGGATCGGATACAGTTACTTGTGGGGGCACTAATACCATGGAGGAGGGGGACCGGATACAGTTACTTGTGGGGCACTATTACTATGGAGGAGGGGGACCGGACACAGTTACATGTGGGGGCACTAATACCATGGAGGAGGGGGACTGGACACAGTTACATGTGGGGTACTATTACTATGGAGGAGGGGGACCGGATACAGTTACTTGGGGGGGCACTAATACCATGGAGGAGGGGAACGGACTCAGTTACTCGTGGGGGCACTAACACCATAGAGGAGGGGGACCGGAGACGGTCACTTGTGGGGGCACTACTACTATGGAGGAGGGGGGGACCAGGCACAGTTACTTGTAGGGCACTCTTACTATGGAGGAGGGGGACCAGACACGGTTACTTGTAGGGCACTATTACTATGGAGGAGGAGGACCGGAGAAAGTCACTTGTGGGGGCACTATTACTATGGAGGAGGGGGACCGGAGACAGTTACTGGTGGAGGCACTAGCACTATAGAGGAGGGGGACCGGAGACAGTTATTTGTGGGGGCACTATTACTATGGAGGAGAGGGATCGGACATAGTTATTTGGAGGAGAGGGACCGGACACAGTTACTTGTGGGGCATAATTACTATGGAGGAGGGGGAACGGACATAGTTATTTGGAGGAGGGGGACCGGACACAGTAACTTGTGGGGCACTATTACTACGGAGGAGGGGGACCGGAGACAGTCTCTTGTGGGGCACTATTACTATGGAGGAGGGGGACTAGATATAGTTACTTGGAGGAGGGGGACCAGACACTGTTATTTCTGAAAGCACCATTACTATGGAGGAGGGGGACCTCACAGTTATTTTAGGGTGCACGATCACTATCACTATTGTTTTCTACCATAAAGACTGAGATCTAAGAGCCGCATGTCTCTTAAATCCTTAGAAATAGTTATTATAGTTATTATTATATCATATAAAAAGGGTTGAAACGGGGAAAAAACTTGGAGGAGTCCAACAGGAAGGACATCCGGCATTATCATAAGGAGATTAGGCATGATAAAAATCGTTTTTACTTAATCCATTCTGAGTCTGCTGTGCTGGGTCTCTTCATCCAAATCACTGCAGGCTGCTCTGTAACCCCCTCCTCTCTATTTTCATGCTGAAGTCTGATAGGACAGGAGTGAGCACAGAGGAGTTCTAGCCCTTCCCTCACTCACCATGCATTCACTTCATCCCTGAGTCTGCTGTGCTGGATCTCTTCATCCAATCACTGCAGGCTGCACTGTAACTCCCTCATCTCTGTTTTCATGCTGCAGTCTGATAGGACAGGAGTGAGCACAGAGGAGTGCTAGCCCTTCCCTCACTCACCATGCATTCACTTCATCCCTGAGTCTGCTGTGCTGGGTCTCTTCATCCAAATCACTGCAGGCTGCTCTGTAACCCCCTCCTCTCTGTTTTCATGCTGAAGTCTGATAGGACAGGAGTGAGCACAGAGGAGTGCTAGCTCTTCCCTCACTCACCATGCATTCACTTCATCCCTGAGTCTGCTGTGCTGGATCTCTTCATCCAATCACTGCAGGCTGCACTGTAACTCCCTCCTCTCTGTTTTCATGCTGAAGTCTGATAGGACAGGAGTGAGCACAGAGGAGTGCTAGCTCTTCCCTCACTCACCATGCATTCACTTCATCCCTGAGTCTGCTGTGCTGGATCTCTTCATCCAATCACTGCAGGCTGCACTGTAACTCCCTCATCTCTGTTTTCATGCTGCAGTCTGATAGGACAGGAGTGAGCACAGAGGAGTGCTAGCCCTTCCCTCACTCACCATGCATTCACTTCATCCCTGAGTCTGCTGTGCTGTGCTAGATCTCTTCATCCAATCACTGCAGGCTGCTCTGTAACCCCCTTCTATCTGTTTTCATGCTGAAGTCTGACAGGACAGGAGTGAACACAGAGGAGTGCTAGTCCCGCCCTCACTTACTGGACTTTGTCCCTGCCTGTGCTCCAGCTGGGGACAAAGATGATACTGCAGCCAGACAGGATTCTGTTCTGGATGGTATGGGGACCCCTAGTGGTCTTTTTTTTTTTTTTTTATTAGCCATGTTTTCCTAGTTTATAGATAACAGAAACCGAGGGATAAAGGATGGGACTAGAACCGATTCATCGCTACCTCTCTCCGACACGGGATTTACCAGACTGTCATAAGAAGAAAAAAAAACACTTTATGAAAAATTGTTGCTTTTACTCGTCATCCGAAGAATTTTTTTTTCATCAGAATTTCTTTTTATGCCAATTTCCTGGTGTAAAATATGTAGTCTGGGCCAAAGGCCAAATTCCTGAGACCACCCTTTCTAACACATACAAATTTGTCAGGAGCAGCGGTACAGGGTTTAGAGCAGTGTTTCCCAACTCGTGTGTCTCCAGCTGTTGCAAAACTACAACTCCCAGCATGCCCGGACAGCCGTTGGCTGTCCGGGCATACTGGGAGTTGTAGTTTTGCAACAGCTGGAGGAACACTGGTTGGAAAACATTGATTTAGAGAATCACTGAGCCTATGTTCTCTAGTGGCCGCACTAGGGTACTGCAGTTCAGCCATCAATCACTTCAATGTACGGAGCTCAGCTGCAGTTACCCATCACGACCACTATACAAGGTATGGCGCTGTCGGCCTCTGGTCACATGGCTGGGTGGTGTAGCCAACCTGGTTTTCCCTGTGTACCCAACTATCTTTTCTCAATGTAATTGTTGCCATAGTGCAGCTTTTTTTAAAGCCAGATGAATGCACATTTGGTCGCTGTCCCTTTAAATTATGCTTTTATAGCAGCGTTACTGAATTTAGCAATCTCGAGATGCTCCTTAGCACGTATGTGCAATGACTAATGCAGATGTGAATGTTCTCAGATGAATATGTTCTCAGTCCACAATTATCCAATGTAAGAACTTTTAGAGCCAGATGGATTCACATTTGGTAACTGTCCCTTTAAATTATGCTTTTATAGCAGCATTAATGAATTTAGCACTCTTGAGGTGCTCCTTAGCATGTATGTGCAATGACTAATGCAGATGTGAATGTTCTCAGTTAAATATCTTCTCAGTCCAAAATTATGGAAGGTTAGAGCTTTTTGTGCCAGATGACTGTATAATTTGGACACTGTCCCTTTAAATGATCTTTTATAGCAGCTTTACTAAATTTAGCTATTTTTGTGGTGCTCTATAGCAGGTGTATGTGCAATGACTAATGCAGATGTGAATGTTCTCAGGTGAATATGTTCTCAGTCCAAAATTATGGAATGTAAGAGATATTTGAGCAAAATTAATGGGTATTTAGCCACTGTCCCTTTAAATGATGCTTTTATAGAAGCTTTACTGAATTTAGCAATCTCAAGGTGCTCCTTAGCACGTATGTGCAATGACAAGTGCAGATGTAAATGTTCTCCGTCCAAAATTATGGAATATTTGAGCTTTTTGAGCCAGATGAACTCACATTTGGTCACTGTCCCTTTACACAATAATTTTTTTAATCAGCTTTACTGAATTTAGCAATCTCGAGGTGCTCCTTAGCACGTATGTGCAATGACTAATGCAGATGTGAATATTCTCAGATGAATATGTTCTCAGTTCAAAATTTGGAAGGCTAGAGCTTTTTCAGCCAGACGAATGCATATTTGGTAAATGTCCCTTTAAATGATGGTGTTATAGCAGCATTACTGGATTTAGCAATCTTGAGGTGCTCTTAGCACATGTATGTGAAATGACTAATGCAGATGTGAATGTTTACGGCTGAATATGTTCTCAGTCCAAAATTATGGAAACTTCTCATGAGCATCTTTACAGATTGGCTTATTAGTGTTGAGCGGCATAGGCCATATTCGAATTTGCGATATTTTGCAAATATATGGACGAATATTCCTCATATATTCGCAAAATTTGCATGCGCAATATCGCGTGATAAAAGAAGGGAGGGATCAATATGCGCGAAAATTCGCATATGTGAATATTTTCATATGCAAATTTCCGGGCGCCCGCCAGTCTGACACAGTAACTAGTATTGGAGCCTTGTTTACACCACAAGCTGGAAGCAGGGAGGGATGATCACTGTGATGTGTACTGTGAAAAAAAAAAATGCGAGTATTCGTAATTGCGAATATTTAGTGCTATATTCGCGAATTCGTATATGTATGAAAACCTCTCATGACATGGCGGTCAAGCAGCACTTACTCCAAAATAGAGGCCAACAAATAGACTAATGTGTTGCAGATAGACCCTTGTTCAGCCTTCTCCTCTCTGGCCCACATGATCAACTCGCTCTTGGAGATGTAGAACTTGAGCACGTTATCCTCCCAGCGTGGACAGGAACAGAAACAGGAACAGTGACTTGATTGTGGACAGGATTTTACCTAGGTAGAGTATGCGTGGCCTGGTTGAATTTGGACTGTGAATGAAAGACATAGGGGCCCTGTTATAGATTTTGCATTGGGGCCCAGGAAGCTACCAGTTACGCCCAGAGGCGTAACTTGTAGCTTCTGGACCCCAATGCAAAATCTGAAACAGGACCCCATGTGCCATTTATAATACTGGCAGGGAAAACCCTTACTCGAAACCCCCCATGAAATAGTAATATTTATTGTATACTGTTTAAAATTTGTACCCTCCAAAACAATGTTTTGTTAAGTGGTTAATCTGGGAGAGTGATTTGACTTCTCCTCTCTGGGGATAATGTGCTGCCTTTATGCACACTCTATTGTTGTGCGCTCCTGACTACGCACTGGTTATGACAGTACTATATCCCTACTGTTACATACCACTAAAACATGAATTGACAGCCTCCCCGATGTTTCGCTGACAAATCAGCTTTGTCAAGGGCTGTGAGGATCATGTAACCAAGGCTTCATTCTTTTGAAAAGTAGATGTAACTGTTATTCCGGAAAATTTTGCAGTAATATAGTTTGAGAAAGGGTTATTTAATTGTTAATTAATGTGTTTTTGCCTATTGGTGTCAATAGATGGAAAAGAGAGCAGTTATAGAAAAAAAAAAAAAAGGAACTCTGCTAACATATGAATACTGTATATACTCAAAAAACGGCCACATGACACAATGACAAAGGCCGCCTTCACATGGCATTATTTCAGTCAGTTTTTAACTTTTTCTCGTAAGCCGGATTCAGGAGAGAAACCAATACAGTGGTCCCTCAAGTTACAATATTAATTGGTACCAGGATGGCCATTGTATGTTGAGACCATTGTATGTTGAGATCATAACTCTATGGAAACCTGGTGATTGGTTCTGACCAAAATGTCATCAAAAATAGGAAAAAGTGAGGATTAAAGAAAAATAAGTAGATAACTGATAGAGATAAAGCAAATCCTTCCATATAAAAGTAAGAGAGATCTGCTGGGAGCTGTAAATCACTGTCTATGTCAGTGTTTCCCATCCAGGGTGCCTCCAGCTGTTGCAAAACCACAACTCCCAGCATGCCTGGACAGCCAAAGGCTGTCCAGGCATGTTGGGAGTTGTAGTTTTGCAACAGCTGGAGGCACCCTGTTTGGGAGAGGCTGGTCTATATAGAGGACAGGAGCTTCTTCAGGGTCCTGTACAGTACACGCAAAATGGAGCTGCCCTCACCTGGTGTCCAAAGGAGCAGCTAAACGTGGCACAGGTAAAGAGTACAGAACATGTAATACCTCCCTGTACTGTAGGGGGCGCTACCAGACACCAGTCAGTGCATGCACTTCAGTAATACAGGTAAAGAGTACAGAACATGTAATACCTCCCTGTACAGTAGGGGGCGCTACCAGACACCAGTCAGTGCATAAACTTCAGTAATACAGGTAAAGAGTAGTAGAGAACATGTAATACCTCCCTGTTCAGTAGGGGGCGCTACCAGACACCAGTCAGTGCATACACTTCAGTAATACAGGTAAAGAGTACAGAACATGTAATACCTCCTTGTACTGTAGGGGGCGCTACCAGACACCAGTAAGTGCCTACACTTCAGTAATACAGGTGAAGAGTACAGAACATGTAATACCTCCCTGTACTGTAGGGGGCGCTACCAGACACCAGTTAGTGCATACACTTCAGTAATACAGGTAAAGAGTACAGAACATGTAATACCTCCCTGTACTGTAGGGGGCGCTACCGGACACCAGTCAGTGCATACACTTCAGTAATACAGGTAAAGAGTAGTACAGAACATGTAATACCTCCCTGTACTGTAGGGGGCGCAACCAGACACCAGTCAGTGCATACACTTCAGTAATACAGGTAAAGAGTACAGAACATGTAATACCTCCTTGTACTGTAGGGGGCACTACCAGACACCAGTCAGTGCATATACTTCAGTAATACAGGTAAAGAGTAGTACAGAACATGTAATTCCTCCCTGTACTGTAGGGGGCACTACCAGACACCAGTCAGTGCATACACTTCAGAAATACAGGTAAAGAGTAGTACAGAACATGTAATACCTCCCTGTACTGTAGGGGGCGCTACCAGACACCAGTCAGTGCATGCACTTCAGTAATACAGGTAAAGAGTACAGAACATGTAATACCTCCCTGTACTGTAGGGGGTGCTACCAAACACCAGTCAGTGCATACACTTCAGTAATACAGGTAAAGAGTAGTAGAGAACATGTAATACCTCCCTGTTCAGTAGGGGGCGCTAACAGACACCAGTCAGTGCATACACTACAGTAATACAGGTAAAGAGTACAGAATATGTAATACCTCCTTGTACTGTAGGGGGCGCTACCAGACACCAGTCAGTGCATACACTTCAGTAATACAGGTGTTTTACCAGTGAATGTCCATTCTGATTGGTCGGTTCTTCCGGCCATTGACATGTTTCACAGATCTGGACTGTCCGTACATTATATATTGAGCCTGGTTCAAGTTACAATGGTCCAGAAAAGACCAGAAAAGACCATTGTATGCTAAGACTATTGTAATTTGAGGGATCACTGTGTATTGGAGAGATAATCACCTCTTCCGTGTTTTGGATCCACTCCTGGTTACAAATACTGACGCAAGGAATGAATTACACTTTGTCTTCTGCATGGACAGAAGCAGAATAATAACCAAAGAGCTTTTCCCATGTTACATACACAAAGTTACGCAGCCGTTCTAATAAAGGTAAAGGTCGGTGTTCAATGGGAAAAATACTGTATTCTCACCATATGGCCCCGAGATCATCGGCTATTCATCACCGTAATGAAATTTACTTATCGGATTAGAGCGATCGGAAAGGTTTGATGGCAATACGTGGTGAAGAGTCCCAAGATACATTGCCTTAGTATTAGAAAATACACATCTATCTACCTCAGTATATATATATATATATATATATATATATATATATACAGAAGGGCAAAAAAGTATTTCGTCTGCCACCAATTGTGCAAGTTCTCCCCCTTATAAAGATGAGGCTGTAATTTCCATCATAGGTTATAACCTCAACTATGAGAGACAGAATGAGAAAAAATCCATAAAATCACATTGTCTGATTTCTAAAGAATTTATTTGCAAATTATTGTGGAAAATTAGTATTTGGTCAATAACAAAAGTTCATCTCAATACTTTGTTATATTCGCTTTGTTGGCAATTACAGAGGTCACATGTTTTCTGTCTTCACAAGGTTTTCACACACTGTTGCTGGTATTTTGGCCCATCCCTCCATGTAGATCTCCTCTAGAGCAGTGATGTTTTGGGGCTGTCGATGGTCAACACAGACTTTCAACTCCCTCCAAAGGTTTTCTATGGGGTTTAGATCTGGAGACTGGCTAGGCCACTCCAGGACCTTGAAATGCTTCTTACGAAGCCAATCCTTTGTTGCCCGGGCGGTGTGTTTGGGATCATTGTCATGCTAAAAGACCCAGCCACGTTTCATTTTCAATGCCCTTGCTGATGGAAGGAGGTTTTCACTCAAAATCTCACAATACATGGACCCATTCATTCTTTCCTTTACACAGATCAGTCGTCCTGGTCCCTTTGCAGAAAAACAGCCCCAAAGCATGATGTTTCCACCCCCATGCTTCACAGTAGGTATGGTGTTCTTTGGATGCAACTCAGCATTCTTTCTCCTCCAAACATGACAAGTTGAGTTTTTACCAAAAAGTTTCATCTGATCATATGACATTCTCCCAATCCTCTTCTGGATCATCCAAATGCTCTCTAGCAAACTTCAGACAGGCCCGGACATGTACTGGCTTAAGCAGGGGGACACGTCTGGCACTGCATGATTTGAGTCAGTTGATTTCTTCACACCAAGCTGCTTGCCTATTGCAGATTCAGTCTTCCCAGCCTGGTGCAGGTCTACAATTTTATAAGTGAGTCCACCCTCACATTATATACAGTATATCCCATAAATGAGTCCACCCCTTTCATTATATATACAGTATCTCCCATAAGTGAGTCCACCCCTCACATTATTTATATATACAGTATATCCCATAAGTGAGTCCACCCCTCACATTATATATACTGTATCTCCCATAAATGAGTCCACCCCTCTGCTCCAATGTAAAGTAGTGAGTGCTCGGCCTGTATACCTGTGTTTAATGTTGTGTCCCCTCCAAATAACTCAACACAGACATTAATGTCTAAACCTTGGCAACAAAAGTGAGTACACCCCTAAGTGAAAATGTCCAAATTGGTCCAAAGTGTCTATAATATTTTGTGTGTCCTCTATTATTTTCCATCACTGCCTTAAAGGGATACTCCGCTGCTCAGCGTTTGGAACAAACTGTTCCGAAAGTTGGAGCAGGCGCCGGGAGCTCGTGACATCACAGCCCCGCCCCCTTAATGCAAGTCTATAGGAGGGGGCATGATGGCGCCGGCTCCATCGTTCGGAACAGTTTGTTCCAAACGCTGTGCAGCGGAGTACCCCATTAAGCCTCTTGGACATGGAGTTGACCAGATCTTCACAGGTTGTCCCTGGAGTCCTCTTCCCTCCTCCATGTTGACATTATGGAGCTGGTAAATGTTATAGACCTTGTGCTCCCCACCTTCCATTTGAGGAGGCCCCACAGGTGCCCAATAGGGTTTACGTCTTAAGACATGCTTGGCCAGTCCATCACCTTTACCCTCAGCTACTTTAGCAAGGCAGTGGTGGTCTTGGAAGTGTTTGGAGTCATTATCATGTGTGAATACTGTCCTGCGGCCCAGTTTATGAAGGGAGTGGATTATGCTCTGATCCAGTATGTCACAGTACATGTTAGCCTTCATGTACTTATGTAGGACCAGACCATGATACCCCCACCATTATGGTGACTGTAGGCAATACACACTTGTCTTTGTGCTCCTTACTAGTGTTGAGCGGCATAGGCCATATTCAAATTTGCGATATTTTGCGAATATATGGACGAATATTCGTCATATATTCGCTAAATTTGCATATTCGCAATATTCGTGTTTTATTTTCACGTATGCGAAAATTCACGTATGCGAAAGTTAGCATATGCGAAAATTAGCATATGCAAATTTTCGCATATGGGAAAATTCGCACGCCAGTCTCACACAGTAGTATTAGAGCCTTCTTTACACCACACAAGCTGGAAGCAGAGAGGGATGATCACTGTGATGTGTACTGTGAAAAAAAACAAAAACAAATATTCGTAATTACGAATATATAGTGCTATATTCGCGAATTCGCGAATATGCAATATTTGCGAATAAAATTCGCATTGCGAATATTCGCGACCAACACTACTCCTTACCTGGTTGGCACCACAATCGCTTGACACCATCTGAACCAAATAAGTTTCTCTTGGTCTCATTGGACCCCAGGACATGGTGCTGATAAGGATGACCCTTATGTTTCTGATAACTGATCGATATATTGATACTAATATGCCATTGCTGATGCTGGAGAAAGATATTTGTTAACTACCTTTAACCCGTACATCAGATTACAATCTGCTCGTGAGTAAGAGGGAAACCTTGGAATTACGCCAGGAGGACCAAGATGAGACGTCAGAAGACAAAACATTTGAGAAAGTTACAGATTGTATGGGAGGACAAATATCTGTGTTTTTCCAGTTCTGAGTGAGAGAGCCGCATAAATGAACTTTGGCCAAGAAAGAAATGGATGCTAAATAATATATACAGAGATAAAGCTCAACTAACCAATCAAATTGTAACATGCTGATTTTGACATCATAACTAACCACCCTTTTTTGTCAAATGTAAAAACTAAATATTCTTCCTTGATTAAAGCAGAACTCTCTCTGAGAACTCTATGATAGCATTTGTGAACTATCTGAGTTTCTCACTGAGAAAGAGTTTATACCAACATTCTGTCTGGTGTATATTTCTTTGTGTCGACACTCAGCATTATACAGCAGCAGTCACGCACATTTTAAGGCCTCTTCAACAACCATCCTTGACAGTTCCAGTAATTCCTTCTGGGTCGATAGCCATGCAGTCCAATTTAATGCAGTATGCGGCATATGGTCTGAGCACTGACAGGCTGAAGTTGGGTGCACGTGCTCAGCGTCATATTCAGAGGTTGTCATTGGGAAATAGATGTATAAGTGCTGTCAGCATTGCTGTAGAGGTTGAAGAGGTGGGGGACCCCCACCTCTTCTACCTCTACAGCAATGCTGGCAGCACTTATACACCTATTTCCCAAAGACAACCTCTGAATATGACGCTGAGCACGTGCACTCAACTTTTTTGGTCGACCATGGTGTGGACTGTTCTGAGAGGAACCCGTCCTGTGAAACAGCTGTATAGTATTGGCCTAACCGCTGTATAGTCATGGGGTGCACATTGTTATGGCATTTTAATGCATTTTCAATAAACCTGGACTTTCTGGACCTGCAACTTTCTTTGTGCCTTCAGATATGAGTGTGAATGAGGATTTTACTGAAGGAAACGTTCAGCCGATACTCATTGAAACATTGCTGGACGTGAAGGTAGATTTACTGCCATGTCACATTGTTCAGTTTCTCCATTGTCTTGTATGAGGGCAAACTAGACCAGGATAAAGCCTAGACAAGACCAGGGAAGACAAAACAAATCCTGAAGATAGAGAGGAGACAATGTGAGGCGAACAGATGGAGATAACACGGTCCAGATAAATCAGATGTCATCAGTAACAAGTGCTCCAGCTGATAGTCCGGGCGACTATGGAATAAAACCGGATTATATGTAGGATGAGATTTATTATTCTTATAGAGTTTACTGTAACTAAATCTGAACGAAAATGTAGAAAGAGTTTTTATCAAAATATCAGTCTACAACGGTGGCCTCAAACTGTGGCCCTCCAAATGCTGCAAAACTTCAACTCCCAGCATGCCCGGACAGCCAACGGAAGTTGAAGTTTTGCAGCATCTGGAGGGCCACAGATTGAGGCCACTGGTCTACAAGATCCAGTAAAACATTTGCTCCTATATCTGGTACTAGACTACCATACATATTACAGTCATACTGTTATTGACCAAATCCTGTATACTGAGACCAATATTACCAATAGTAGATATTGGTAAAGTCCAGCTCACCGCCATGTCTGTTGTGTCACGGACACGTGTGGACCACAAGTCTTCTCCAATGAAGAAAGAAAGGTGAAGTCCAGCACAGTGGCATGAAGTAAAAACGTATTTCTTTATTCAAGCTTCATATAGACAACAGCATGAAAAAGATTCGGACAACTGATTGGCGCGTTTCAGCGGACATATCCGCCTTAGTCATACTCAGTGAGTACTTAATATTACCAATAATGCTAGTATTCAAGAAGGAATATTTTCCCCATACATATTACCATCATACTGTTACTGACCAAATCCTGTATACTGAGATCAATAATACCAATAATACCAGTATACAAGGAGGAATATTATCACCATACATATTACCATCATACTGTTACTGACTGAATCCTGCATATATGTGCCCCAGTGCCTTCACTTGCAAGCGCATTCATGAGGCCTAGTCGTGACATCACGCCACACCCCCGCCATGTATGTCTATGGTAGGGGGCGTGGTGTGGTGTATTATCACCATACATATTACCACCGTCATGTGAGGAGGGGGTTTGTTATAGTGTGGCACCCCAGTAGTAAGGTGATTACACGAGAAAAGGTTTGTGACAGTGTGTCACCCTAGTAGTAAGGTGATTACATGAGAAGAAGGTTTGTGACAGTGTGTCACCCCAGTAGGAAGGAGATTACATGAGGAGGAGGTTTGTTACAGTGTGTCACCACAGTAGTAAGGAGATTACATGAGGCGGGGGTTTGTTATAGTGTGTCACCCCAGTAGTAAGGTGATTACATGAGGAGGAGGTTTGTTACAGTGTGTCCCCCCAGTAATAAGGTGAGGCCTGTTAAAGGGCAGAGCCAATGGGCAGTGTTAAGGGGCAGCAAAATTAGCTTTCAACTAGGGTGTCAAAAGTCCTTGCACCAGCCCTGACCATACAGATTACCATCATACTGTTACTGACCAAATCATGTATACTGAGACGAATATTACCAATAATACCAGTATACAAGGAGGAATATTATCACCATACATATTACCATCATACTGTTACTGACCAAATCCTGTATACTGAGATGAATATTACCAATAATACCAGTATACAAGGAGAAATATTATCACCATACATATTACAATCGTACTGTTACTGACCAAATCCTATATACTGAGACCAATAATACCAGTATACAAAGAGGAATAATATCACCTTACATATTACCATCATACTGTTACTGACCTAATCCTGTATACTGAGATCAATATTACCAATAATACCAGTATACAAGGAGGAATATTATCACCATACATATTACCATCATACTGTTACTGACTGAATCCTGCATATATGTGCCCCAGTGCCTTCACTTGCAAGCACATTCATGAGGCCTAGTCGCGACATCACGCCACCCCCCCGCCATGTATGTCTATGGTAGGGGGCGTGGTGTCCGTCACGCTCCCTCCCATAGACATGCATGGAGGGGGCGTGAAGTCACGAGGGGGCGTGGTGTGACGTCACGACCACTGCCACCAGAACCCAGCGTTCGGTCTGAAAGCCGGGTGCTGCGCAGAGATCGTGGTGCTCCCAGCAGCGGGACCCCAGGGATCACTCATCTTATCGCTATCCTTTTGATAGCGGTAGTGTACCCCTTTAAGGGTGGTTACAAAAAGAATCTCTTGCTCTGGAGGAACGGACTTGTCCTGCATCTCACTGTCGACCTATTGATGTAGCTAAGTATATTGTAGTACTTCATTTCCCCTGTGGTGGTGCTGTAGGGAAACTGAACACTTGCTACCTTGGTTCATTCACAGATTACAGCTAATTGCACTTTAGGGATTGTTCCAAATAGATCCCTCCTTTAAATGATCTAGTTGTTGAATTTGAGACTCTGGCGGAAATCTACATGCAGCAAGTGCCACCAAAATTACTGAAGGTAGGGCTGCTCGGATGTGTGCCATCTCATAGACGGCAATGCAGTCCATTTCCGTCCATGTTCATTCTTTGGCTGGACGTCCATTCCGATGGCTGAATTCCACTACGGAAATTTTTTGCCACATGATGAAATAATGAAGAATCACATGACCTGTAATGAGAAACACGCAGGGATGGAACAGAATAGAAAAACTGTTTTCTAGTGTAATGTGTGAACAGGATTTAAAAAAAATTCTATTTGGTGACATGTAAGATCTGGGCACTCTATTGGCAATAAGGGGGTATCACATGTACAGAGGTTACCCCCTGAAACCTGCGGGGGCATTAGGTTTACTGCAGGTCATGGTCCCCCCCCCCCTTATGCCGTTCATGTCACTTTACTGGATGAGTGAACCAGGAAGTCACATGTCTGAGCAAATTTCCTGCTTCCCAGGACTCAGGAAGTGATCAATAACATTAATCATCAGATCGTGCGGGGAAGAATTTTACTGATTTGTATTATTTTACTTCTTATAGTTTAATGTACCGGGTATTAAATAAATATCAAAAGGGGATAAATATGTATCTCAAATAATGTGTAATAAATAAACTCCTAAAATCAGAAAAAAAATAAAATTAAAAAAAAATAATAATTATAAAAAAATTAATAAAAAGAAAATCCACAAAAAACATGATCTAAAAATGTCTAATAAATATCTATAGTAACCAGTAAGAAAATCAAAAGACAAGATGAAACGTAAAGGAGAAAATACAGTTACAATTCACAAGAAATTAACCCCCTGAGGACATGGCCAATTGTAATTTTTGTGTTTTCCTCCTCGCCTCTTAAGAAACACTACTTTTTTAGTTTTCCTTTCGGTTTATTTTGTGCGACCAATTGTACTTTGTAGTAGCATCATTCATTTTACAGTAAAATGTGCAGCAAAACCGAAAAGCAGGGGGAGAGGGAATTTAAAAGAAAATCGCAATTTTGCAACTTTTGAAGGGTTCCACTTTTATGACCTTTACGGTAAATGCCGACACGTTATCTCTTTATTCCTAGGGTCAGTATGAATAAAAGGATCCTTATGGTTACACACTTCTCTATTTTTCTAAATCAAACTTTTTTAACAAAATAAGTAGGTTTAAAGGGGTACTCCGCTGCCCCAGCGTTTGGAACATTTTGTTCCGAACACTTGGAGTGGGCAGCGGGGGTCGAGACGTCATAGCCACACCCCCTTGCCACATCACGCCCCCTCTATGCAAGTCTATGGGAAGGTAAAACAGGCAAGACGCGTTTCAAGGCCGAGCGCCTTTTCCTTAGTAGCTTAACTGAGAGGTCCATAACTACCACCTCTTATGGAAAGAGATGCAGGAAAAAAAACGGAATGATAGCGCAATCTACTCAGATATTGGTTTCAATAATAATCTTCTTTATTAAAGCCAAATCACAACGCGTTTCGAGGCTTACACATGCCTCTTCCTCAGGTAAAACAGGCTTACATACATGCAGGGTAAAAGTGTCTATTTAAAGGGGTTGTTCGTTGCCCTGCCTTTCGGAGCTCCGCTCACAGCGTCGCTGTGTGCGGGCATCCGTGTTTGCGGCCGCCGGGCGTGACGTCACGCCCGGCCCCTCGTGATGTCTCGCCCGCCCCCTCAACGAAAGTCTATGGGAAGGGGGCGCGACCGCTTCTGGACTTGACTTGATGACTGACAAAGATGACTTCAGCTTACTTTCAATTGACAGGTGGCTGCGGACTTAGGCTTGAGGCCTCCAATGCTCCAGACACACACACTGAGACGACTGCACTGGACCTCAGGAACTAAGAGAGAGATTGCAGCCCCACCCCTTGGTATATAGGGGGCCCCTGCAAGGAGCCCATAGGTCACTTGGAGGGTCACCTGGTCACTGGAGCCTCCTGGGTAACAATCATGTGATCCAAACATTAAAGCAACAGTACATTATATATACAAAACCTATGTACAACATGGTGAACTGTAAGGGAGACCCTGGGGATATGCAGGGACTCTGCCTGACAGGGCAGGAGAACAGTACGGGGCCACATCATCCCATACTGGGACATCACACATTTGATTATGGACATTTGATTGCTTATAGGTGGTTTTATTATATTCCATTTCTGTTTTATTCCATTTAACACTTGTCGTCATATTTATTTGTAATTTTTATTATCTTACTGCTTCCATAGCAAGGGCCCTGCTTGGATAGTAGCGGATTACCATTTTATGTTATGTATAATAAATACTGTACACTTAATTAGCTATATCTCAGGTCCAGAATACTGATTTACAATGTTTTACTGTGATATTCACACTGGATATCATCCTTTTCTCTCTATTTATCTATTTGTCTATCCATTTTTCACTTTGCACGATCCTTTGAGGACTGGTTTACTAATTTGTATTCAATTTTACGTCTATTTAGGGTTTAGATTACACCAGTTAACCTTGGGAACGCTCTTATGCTTTTGTGGGCTACACCCCCTCTTTATCCATTTATACGTACCATTACCCTAGGAAGTTAGGGAGAATTTAAGTTTATGAGGATATTATCGTATAGTTATTCACTGAAGTTTCCATCTGTAATTTTTACAGCAGTAACAGTTTGCGGAGAGAATTACATAGTCCTGTGACTTATCCATCTGTCCAGGGATGATCTATATCTATATCTATTGAGCTCCCGGTGACTGCATAACCACCAGGGTTCAGGCAGGTTTGTATATTTTTGTCATTTATTGTACTCCGTACGTTTTGCCGTCTTTGGTGTCCAGCTGTCAGGGACATCTGGGCTCCTCTTCTGCAGCTGCAGCATTGGTGCAGGTGGGATTCTGATTGGACTTCTTTCTATTCAACAGAACAGGACAGACAGCACATTGTCCTATAACTCTAGTGTGGATAATAGTGGTTGATATTATTAATGTTCTTTTATGCAAATGTTTTCATTATTTATGGGTGTGAAAAATTGGGAGAAGCGAACTGAACCCTTAGAACCTGAGTTTGGCAGAATCTGCTGAAATTACATCAGCTACGGAGCAGAAAGCAGAAGGAGGAAGTATCGTAAGACCTCAGGGAATCCCATAATACCTTTCAAACAGCTCTCACAGCCAATCAGGAGGCAGTATAGAGGAGAAGTTAAAGCCACCATAAAAGCCTATGCAGATAGCTTCAGCAGCCATTTTAGAAATAGCAGGTGTTAGATGAAGATCTCTGTGAGGGACAGTGAGCAGTGAACTACACAGATAGGAATAGGACCACACATATATAATAATTGTGTTAAATGGAAGGGAAGTGTGACACTTTTTTTTCTTTGTGAATAAGCAGCATAGAGGGTTTTGTGTCACTTTTGTGCACTTTCTAGCAGCCGTTGTGTCTTCACTTTCCAGGCACAAAACCTGTTGCTACTCGCTAAAAGGGACCATTTTTCAACCACTTGGAAAAAGCCATTGCTTCTTCCGATACGTAAGTGTGCATGTTAACACCCGAAGGAATCTGCCTCAAAAAAGTGATCGTTTTTAGCCTATAAAAATCCGCTGGTGCAGTATGTTTTTAGACAGTTAGTTACCACTGGGTACCATTCCGTTACCCATAGCCATTCAAGTCAACTCTGAAATTTACTTTGCCTTGGCTTTAGTCCCTGACCGGTTGCTAGAAGGAGCTAGGAGAAGAGTGTGCCAAGTGAATTCTTTTCTGGCTCTGTGCTGCTTAAAAGGGTACTCCGCTGAAAACATCTTATACTCTATCCAAAGGATAGGGGATAAGATGTCTAATTGCGGGGGTCCTGCCACTGGGGACCCCTGCGATCTCCGGGCCGGCAACAGTGGTGCCCGGAACACAGAAGCCTGGAGCTTCCGCATTTGTGACGTCGCACCACGCCCCCTCCATTCATGTCTATGGGTGGGGGCTTGACGGCTAGTACGTAGTGGTAGGTCACAGCAGTCAGACCCCTCGCGATCAGACACTTATCCCCTATTCTGTGTCCCGTGTTTTTCACGGGACAACCCCTTTAAGCAAGTCAAACTTACAATGTAAGTCTATGGGATTGTCTCTGTCCCTGGCACAGAGAGAGGAGAGTGAAGCGCTCAGCCTTGCTCTTCTTTCTCCACTCATTGTAGTGATTGGTTTGGGTCTGAACACTCAGACCCCAACCGATCAAAATGTTTTTAGGACACTGTTTCCCAACCATTGTACTGCAAGCTGTTGAAAATTACAACTCCCAGCATGCCTGGACAGGCAACGGCTGTCCGGGCATGCTGGGAGTTGTAATTTTACAACAGGTGGAGTCCCACTGGTTGAGAAATGTTACGTAAATACATAAAAGTCAGACAGAAAGCAATACATTAGAACAAACAACAAAGTGTTTGCCCTGTAGAACTCATATATAATGTATCATTTCCCAACCAGGTTACTACAGGAAAAAATGAAGGTAATTTCCAGTGTTTGAGACTTTTCCACTACGTGGCGGGGGGAATTTTTTTAATAGAAATAACATTTTCAAAAATAGAGGAATCGCCTATAGCAACTTACCAGGTTAGTTAGAATGTGGCCGAATTTTACTATTCACTTTAGTAAAGAACTGATCTTCGACCCTCAAAGACCCTTTCATACCAAGGATCGGGCGATGTGATGCTATCCGGCCCGTCCTGCCTTTTGGATGTGATGACATCGTCTGGCACGAGGATTCTTTATAAAAGGCAAATATTTTACGTCTCCCTGTAAATATAGTATAGCATGAATAACATCTCGTACAGAAATAGCCTGACGCATTTCGCTTCCTACAGGAGCTTAGTCATAGGCAGCCTATGACTAAGCTCCTATAGAGAGCGAAACACGTCAGGCTATTGCCGTACAGGATGTTATTCATGTAGCTATTTTTAGTTGAGAGATAAAATATTGGCTTTTATAAAGGATCCTCATGCTGGACCTTCTTCTTTTGCTTTTCTGGTACAAGGTGGAGCGGCCGACAGGCCCCCTCCATGTATCTCTATGGGAGAGGCGGAGATGCAGCGTTCGTGCATCCCCGCCTCTCCCATAGAGATATATGGAGGGGGGGGGGGGTCGTCGACCTCAGTGAAGTCGACGACTCTCGCATTAGTAGTGCAGAGCCGCGACAATGCCAGGTCCCCTGCGGATAGGGGATAAGTGTCTAACACTGCAGTACTCCTTTAAAGGAGAACTCTGGCCAAAATGTTTCATTTTTGCCATTATGCCCGGGGGTACCGTATCTGAAATAATAAACCTTTAACTAATCTTCTGCTGCTTCCCCGGTGTCACCGAACTCGCTCTCCCATCCCCCAGCTCTCCCTCTCCCATCCCCCAGCTCTCCTTCCAGCAGATGGCTGACTTAAAAACACGTCTGAGTTTTTCAAATTTTTTTGCTCTGTCCAGGGGCTTCCTGTCATTTGTGCAAATTCATGTAATGACCCGCCTCACATCTGCGGTAATGATAAATGCCCAAAATGCGTTATGCTACTCACACCGGCTCGCATTTCTGTGCGCAATCTGCACTTCGTGTTGAATGGAGATTCCGCTGTCCCATTCACACTGCAGAATTTCTGTTCTAGAAGTTCTGCAGTGGAAATTCCACATTCCGGTTTCTTCAAAAACATTGAACCTGTCAATAGTTTTTGCAGAATTATGTGCAGAGCCCCAATAAAGTAAAAGGACTCTGAATTCTGGCCAGAATATGTGTGTTGCCACCAGGACAGGAAGCCACCAGGTAAAAAAAAAAAAAAAGGGTGACAAGCTCACACACGTTCCTCCACCAGATGGTCAATGGCGCACATTTGCACGAAATGAATTTTTTACGCAAGTGATAAATTCAGTGCACCGACTAGTGCATCCGCTAACCACGCCCCCTGGAAGCGCGTGACAAGACTAATAATGAGGCCACTGTGGACAACATAAAATTCAATGATAACTTTGGCGCAAGTTAACACACAAAATAAAAACACACTGTGCACGCAATTTTGCAGATGCGCGCCAGTTGATCAATTCCCCCCTTAAGTAAAGAATTATTGTTATTATTATTATTAATAATAATAGACAAAAGCTTCCACCGATACTGTTCATATGTCAAGGATGTCGTCAATATAAAGTTGTAACCTTTACTCTGAATGTCAGTCTGTGGAGTAACGGAAAAAAAATGGTGGTTGTTGTACTTGTTTGAAGAAGTGTCTGTCTAGTTTCCTCTGCCCGGGGGGATGGGCGGCCATTTTATTGTTGGTCCTCGTGTAGATATTGTTCCGAATCCTTCGTTCCCAGCTGCTGGACTCGGGAAAGCTTTTCCTTTCGGGCTTCCTGTTCTCATAGGGTGGGGATGGGAAGTTGGGGGGCACTGAATGTAAAAGGATTTAACTATTTCCTTTCTCGGGCTATTGGGAACTTCCTTATTGAGAGACAAATGGATTAGTCAGACGTAAGGTGCCCGAGGAGTCCGTCAGTGCGGAGGAGAAGACTTCATGTCACCCGAGGTCTCAGTGACAAACTAAATCCTTTCCTGGAATCGACACCAACGTTCCCAGATATAGGAAGAAACTGACCTGATATAAAGGGGTTTATGAATAGACTGGACTCTTACGCATTATTCTAAAATTTGTCTTTTAGTCTTTCTATAGGACTCCGGCAATTTTCCCAAGTATGTAAGGGGAGTAACAAAAAAATAGATAAAAAAATTGTCAGAAGGAGAAAGGTTCCGGCCACGTATAGTGAAAATGTCCATTGGAAATTCGACATTAAATTGAGCAGATTTTGGTGTGATTATCACTTAAAATGGCAAATATGCTGGAATTCTAATTCAAATTCTTGTAAAATAAATAAAAGAAGAAGAAAAAATTATGCACAGAATTTCTGTGCAAAAATTTAGCAGTGAATACACTAGATCTGGTTATACCCCGAAGGGAAAGGGAGCAGATACTTATCTCTGTGCCTTTTATAAGCAGGAGGGTGGATAGAATTAAATCTAGGAGTAATTTCTTCTAAAAACAGCACCACTATGTCGTTTAGGTTGTGTGTGGTATTACAATTTGACTCCATTAGCTTCAATAGAACTGAGCTGCAATACCACACACGACAAGAGGACCACGCGCGACATCCAGCACCGAGCAGAGTTTGCTCCGTGCACTGGATGACTGGGGTGCCGCGGCGGAGATCTGAGGACCCTGTGATCAAACATGTTATACCCTATCCTTTGGGTAGGGGATAAGATGTCTAGCGACGAAGTACCCCTTTAATGTGTTGTAAGTCAGCATTATCTTAAGTCAGTGTTTTCCAACCAGGGTGCCTCCAGCTGTTGCAAAACTACAACTCTCAGCATGCCCGGACAGCCTTCACCCAGCATGTAATAAACCCTCAGACACTGCAGCAGTAGGGAGGACAATCTAGAGCAATACTGAGCAGTGTAAGGTGTGAATCCAGTTCTGGGGGTGAGATATAACTTACTAGAGCAGTGCTTCCAAACCAGGGTGCCTCCAGCTGTTGCAAAACTACAACTCTCTCAGCATGCCCGGACAGCTTTCACCCAGCATGTAATAAACACTCAGAAGCTGCAGCAGCATGGAGGACATTCTAGAGCAGTACTGAGCAGTGTAAGCTGTGAATCCAGTTCTGGGGGTGAGATATAACTTACTAGAGCAGTGCTTCCAAACCAGGGTGCCTCCAGCTGTTGCAAAACTACAGCTTCCAGCATGCCCGGACAGCCGTTGGCTGTCCGGGCATGCTGGGAGTTGTAGTTTTGCAACAGCTGGAGGCACCCTGGTTGGGAAATGCCATCCTAAATGGACAGATTCCCATTGAATTAGTCCATACAAACCTTAACTTGCAGGGGAAATGTAATGATCCTTTAATGATTTTTCCATTTCACACATTCTTTGGCCTGCACCCCGCTGTGGGCACACGGTGCACAGAGGCAGATATTCAGATATCACAGTGGTGCCCTCAGATAAAAGCCAAATTCTCCATCAGGAAATACGTCCACGAAGGGGGGAAATGACTCTTCTATGATGCGTATATGGCAGATCTATAAACAAGTTCACATTCCCCATGACATCCTTACAGCATTAATGGGGCCTTTAATGTACGGTGCATGGACGGTTCTACATCTGTAGAATATAAAAGTATAAAAGACCCTGAAACAAACAAAAGGTCTCACAGCCTGGGGCGGCCCCCATTCTAGACATAGGTTTTTTTTTCTTATCTATTACACACTGTGAACGTACTCTTACAGTATCTCCCAAAAGTGAATATTTTATTCTATCTATATATCCTATGTATCAGCTCTATCTGTATACTGCTCCTATCTCTATGGGACCAGGATATATAGTAGTTATACACCTACCCTCCAGCTCTGTCTGTACACTGCTGCAGCTATCTCTATTGGATCAGGATATATAGTAGTTATATACCGCCCCTCTAGCTCTATCTGTATACTGCTCCTATCTCTATGGGACCAGTATATATATTAATTATACACCTCCCCTCCAGCTCTACCTGTCTACTGCTGCTGCAATCTCTATGGGATCAGGATATATAGTAGTTATACACCTCCCCTCCAGCTCTATCTGTATACTGCTGCTGCAATCTCTATGGGATCAGGATATATAGTAGTTATACACCTCCCCTCCAGCTTTATCTATATCCTGCTGCTGTCTTTATGGGATCAGGACATATAGTAGTTATATACCTCTCCTCCAGCTCTATCTGTATACTGCTTCTGCTATCTCTATGGGATCAGGATATATAGTAGTTATACACCTCCCCTCCAGCTCTATCTGTATACTGCTGCTACTATCTTTATGCGATCAAGATATTTAGTTGTTATACACCTCTCCTCCAGCTCTATCTGTATACTGCTGCTCTTTCTATGGGAATAAGATATATAGTAGTTATACACCTCCCCTCCAGCTCTATCTGTATACTGCTGCTGCTATCTCTATGGGATCAGGATATATAAAAGTTATACAACCCCTTCAGTTCTATTTGTATACTTCTGATGTTATCTCTATGGTATCAGGATATCTAGTAGTTATACACCTCCCCTCCAGCTCTTTCTGTATACTGCTGCTATCTCTATGGGATCAGGATATACAGTAGATATACACCTCTCCTCCAGCTCTATCTGTATACTGCTGCTATATCTATGGGATCAGGATATATAGTAGTTATACACCTCTCCTCCAGCTCTATCTGTATACTGCTGCTATCTCTATGGGATCAGGATATATAGTAGTTATACATCTCCCCTCCAGCTCTATCTGTATACTGCTGCTATCTCAATGGGATCAGGATATACAGTAGTTATACACCTCTCCTCCAGCTCTATCTGTATACTGCTGCTATCTCTATGGGGCCATGATATACAGTAGTTATACACCTCTCCTCCAGCTCTATCTGTATACTGCTGCTATCTCTATGGGGCGATGATATACAGTAGTTATACACCTCTAAGTCAAAAATAAATGATTGAATGAATAAGACAAAAGAAATAATGAATGTTATACACAAGTGACAATTTATTCTCTGGATCGGCTGATTAAGGATACGATCCAGGGAAAGTTAGATAAAGTAAATGTGAACAAACACAGAGACCAGATGGCTTCCACCCAAGAGCCCAAAAAGTTAATGTACCTCTGTTTATAGTATTGTAAACTATAATAACTGGCACTAAAAGATTGTCGCTAAACAAATATGACGATCATAATCCGAGAAAATATAGATGTATAACATTAGCGTCTGGTGACCATATATTATAAAGCGACAGTCAGGGTGGTTTATACCAGACAGCTTTGGATTTATGGATTTAACCATTTCCATAGAGGCCTTAGGTGTAAATTAGGATGTAGTGTAGAAAGAATTATTTGAATGCTGGCTGCAGGGGCGTACCTAGAGAATTTGGCACCCGGGTCGCACCCTTTGTTTGGCACCCCCCACCAGCACCCCTCCTTAATTCCCCACATTAGGAAGCGCAGTTTTCCCACTTTAGGTAGCATAGATTCCCCACATTAGGAAGTGCAGTTTCCCCACATTAGGTAGCATAGATTCCCCACATTAGGTAGCATAGATTCCCCACATTAGGTAGCATAGTTTCCCCACATTAGGTAGCATAGTTTCCCCACATTAGGTAGCATAGATTCCGCACATTAGGTAACATAGTTTCCCCACATTAGGTAGCATAGATTCCCCACATTAGGTAGCATAGTTTTCCACATTAGGTAGCATAGATTCCCCACATTAGGTAGCATAGATTCCCCACATTAGGAAGCGCAGTTTCCCCACATTAGGTAACATAGATTCCCCACATTAGGTAGCATAGTTTTCCACATTAGGTAGCATAGATTCCCCACATTAGGTAGCATAGATTCCCCACATTAGGAAGTGTAGTTTCCCCACATTAGGTAGCATAGATTCCCCACATTAGGTAGCATAGTTTTCCAAATTAGGTAGAATAGATTCCCCACATTAGGTAGCATAGATTCCCCACATTAGGAAGCACAGTTTCCCCACATTAGGTAGCATAGATTTCCCACATTAGGTAGCATAGATTCCCCACATTAGGAAGCGCAGTTTCCCCACATTAGGTAGCATAGTTTTCCAAATTAGGTAGCATAGATTTCCCACATTAGGTAGCATAGATTCCCCACATTAGTAAGCAGTTTCCCCACATTAGGTAGCATAGATTTCCCACATTAGGTAGCATAGATTCCCCACATTAGGAAGCGCAGTTTCCCCACATTAATTAGCATAGTTTTCCAAATTAGGTAGCATAGATTCCCCACATTAGGTAGCATAGTTTTCCACATTAGGTAGCATAGATTCCCCACATTAGGTAGCATAGATTACCCACATTAGGTAGTATAGATTCCCCACATTAGGAAGCGCAGTTTCCCCACATTAGGTAGCGTAGATTCCCCACATTAGGTAGCACAGTTTTCCAAATTAAGTAGCATAGATTCCCCACATTAGGTAGCATAGATTCCCCACATTAGGTAGCATAGTTTTCCACATTAGGTAGCATAGATTCCCCACATTAGGTAGCATAGATTACCCACATTAGGTAGCATAGATTCCCCACATTAGGAAGCGCAGTTTCCCCACATTAGGTAGCGTAGATTCCCCCACATTAGGTAGCACAGTTTTCCAAATTAGGTAGCATAGATTCCCCACATTAGGTAGCATAGATTCCCCACATTAGGTAGCATAGTTTTCCACATTAGGTAGCATAGATTCCCCACATTAGGTAGCATAGATTCCCCACATTAGGAAGCGCAGTTTCCCCACATTAGGTAGCGTAGATTCCCCACATTAGGTAGCACAGTTTTCCAAATTAGGTAGCATAGATTCCCCACATTAGGTAGCGTAGATTCCCCACATTAGGTAGCATAGTTTTCCACATTAGGTAGCATAGATTCCTTACATTAGAAAGCATAGATTCCCCACATTAGGTAGCATAGATTCCACACATTATTAGGGAAGCGCAGTTTACCCACATTAGGAAGCATAGTCGTCCCCCCAGCCTGTGTGTGTGAGAGGGGGTATGGGGAGCAGTCTGTGTGTGAGAGGGGGCAATGGGGAGAAGTCTATGTGTGAGAGGGGGTATGGGGAGCAGTCTGTGTGTGAGAGGGGGTATAGGGAATGGTCTGGGTTAGAGGGGGTTTAGGTAAGAGGGGGCAATGGCGAGCAGTCTGTGGGTGAGAGGGGGTATGGGGAGTGTTCTGTGTGAGAGGGGGTATAGGGAGTGGTCTGTGTGAGAGGGGGTTTAGGTAAGAGGGGGCAATGGGGAGCAGTCTGTGTGTGAGAGGGGGTATGGGGAGTGTTCTGTGTGAGAGGGGGACACAGGGTGCTGTATGTGTAAGAGAGGGGGTTTAGGGAGCAGTCTAAGTAAAGGGGTTCCATGGGGAGCAGTCTGTGTGTGAGAGGGGGTATAGGGAGTGTTCTATGTGAGAGGGGGTTTAGGTAACGGGGCAATGGGGAGCAGTCTGTGTGTGAGAGGGGTATGGGGAGCAGTCTGTGTGAGATTAGGTATAGGGAGCAGTCTGTGTGAGAGGGGGTATGGGGAGCAGTCTGTGTGAGAGGGGGTATAGGGAGTAGTCTGTGTGAGAGGGGGTATTGGGAGCAGTCTGTGTAAGAGAGGGGGTTTAGGGAAATGTTTAGGTAGAATGGGGCCATGGGGAGCAGTCTGTGTGAGAGGGGGTATGGGGAGCAGTCTGTGTGAGAGGGGGTATGGGGAGCAGTCTGTGTGAGAGGGGGTATGGGGATTAGTCTGTGTGAGAGGGGGTATGGGGATTAGTCTGTGTGAGAGGGGGTATGGGGAGCAGTCTGTGTGAGAGGGGGTATGGTGAGCAGTCTGTGTGAGAGGGGGTATGGGGAGCAGTCTGTGTGAGAGGGGGTATGGGGAGCAGTCTGTGTGAGAGGGGGTATGGGGAGCAGTCTGTGTGAGAGGGGGTATGGGGAGCAGTCTGTGTGAGAGGGGGTATGGGGATTAGTCTGTGTGAGAGGGGGTATGGGAGCATTGAGAGCAGTGTTACAGAGAGAAGGAGGGGCATGCGTGAGTATTGGAGAAACATGATGTGTTGGGAGAAGAGAAGATAATGGGTATTGGCCTGCAGGGGAACTCTGACCTGCTCTGGGGTCTGAATGTCTTTAAATGGCTTGTGTGGGCTCCGAATTTATTTAAGGAGTCTTTTCTACGACATAATTGTGGTTTCGTGTATCCGTATTAAGAGGTTTGGTTTGAGACCTGGATTCATTTTTGTTCCTGGTCTGGGGTCTTAATGTATTTAGGGAGTCTGTTCTAAGGGGTTCATTTTGGGACCATATTTGTTCCTGGTTTTGGGCCTGTAATTCATTTTGTATTCTGGTTTGGAGCTTGTGTGGGGTCTAAATTAATTGTGGCATTTGGAATCTGTAATGAGGGGTTTAGTTTAAGGTTTGGATCCATTTTGGGTCCTTCTTACCAGCTGCTGTATGCTCCAGAGGAAGTTGTATAGTTCCTTTCTCTCTGACCACAGTGCTCTCTGCTGCCACCTCGGTCCATGTCAGGAACTGTCCAGAGCAGGAGAAAATCCCCATGTCAAACCTCTCCTGCTCTGGACAGTTCCTGACATGGACAGAGGTGTCAGCAGAGAGCACTGTGGTCAGACTGGAAAGAACTACACAACTTCCTGTGGAGCATACAGCAGCTGATAAGAAGGTCACATGTAGTTTACACACAGCGTATTTTAGGTTGTGCAAAATCAGCTATAAGCTGCCGCTGGTAGCCCTGTGTGTCTGCTCATAGGAGAATATGTAGCATATTTCCGGCTGTGCAGGGGATTTTGTGCAACGTAAAATACACTGTGTATACATTACGTGTGACCCTAAATATACAAGGGGTTTATCATGGTGTCTAATGAAAACCTCCTGTGGGATCTGTAAGTGACTCTGTCATCGCGGCTTTTCTTTTCTTCAGGATCTGTCATCATTATGTGATATTTTTCCCAGGACGTCCCCATAGATGACCCGAAAGATGAAAAGTTCATTTAAAAAGAAAAGAGCTAACATCATATATCCCTTTATTATATATATATATATACTATGACATACATTATATATCCCTTTATTATATATATATATATACTATGACATACATTATATATCCCTTTATTATATATATATATATATATATATATATATATACTATGACATACATTATATATCCCTTTATTATATATATATACATATACTATGACATACATTATATATCCCTTTATTTTATATATATATATATATATATACTATGACATACATTATATATCCCTTTATTATATATATATATATATATATATATATATATATACTATGACATACATTATATATCCCTTTATTATATATATATATATATATATATATACATATACTATGACATACATTATATATCCCTTTATTATATATATATATATATATATATATACTATGACATACATTATATATCCCTTTATTATATATATATATATACTATGACATACATTATATATCGCCTTTATATATATATATATATATATATATACTATGACATACATTATATATCCCTTTATTATATATATATATATACTATGACATACATTATATATCCCTTTATTATATATATATATATATATATATATACTATGACATACATTATATATCGCCTTTATTATATATATATATATTTATATATATATATATATATATATACTATGACATACATTATATATCCCTTTATTATATATATATATACTATGACATACATTATATATCCCTTTATTATAAATATATATATATATATATATATATATATATATATATACTATGACATACATTATATATCCCTTTATTATATATATATACTATGACATACATTATATATCCCTTTATTATAAATATATATATATATATATATACTATGACATACATTATATATCCCTTTATTATATATATATACTATGACATACATTATATATCCCTTTATTATATATATACTATGACATACATTATATATCCCTTTATTATATATATATACTATGACATACATTATATATCCCTTTATTATATATATACTATGACATACATTATATATCCCTTTATTATATACATATATATACTATGACATACATTATATATCCCTTTATTATATATATATATATATATACTATGACATACATTATATATCCCTTTATTATATATATATATATATATATATATATATACTATGACATACATTATATATCCCTTTATTATATATATATATACTATGACATACATTATATATCGCCTTTATATATATATATATATATATATATATATATACTATGACATACATTATATATCCCTTTATTATATATATATATATATATATACTATGACATACATTATATATCCCTTTATTATATATATATATATATACTATGACATACATTATATATCGCCTTTATTATATATATATATATATATATATATATATACTATGACATACATTATATATCCCTTTATTATATATATATACTATGACATACATTATATATCCCTTTATTATAAATATATATATATATATATATATATACTATGACATACATTATATATCCCTTTATTATATATATATACTATGACATACATTATATATCCCTTTATTATATATATACTATGACATACATTATATATCCCTTTATTATATATATATATATATATATATACTATGACATACATTATATATCCCTTTATTATATATATATACTATGACATACATTATATATCGCCTTTATTATATATATATATATATATATATATATATATATACTATGACATACATTATATATCCCTTTATTATATATATATACTATGACATACATTATATATCGCCTTTATTATATATATATATATATATATACTATGACATACATTATAAATCCCTTTATTATATATATACTATGACATACATTATATACTATGACATACATTATATATACCTTTATTATATACTATGACATACATTATATATCCCTTTATCATATATATATACTTTGACATACATTATATATACCTTTATTATATACTATGACATACATTATATATCGCCTTTATTATATATATATATATACTATGACATACATTATACATCCCTTTATTATATATATACTATGACATACATTATATACATTATATATCACCTTTATTATATATATATATACTATGACATACATTATATATCCCTTTATTATATATATATATACTATGACATACATTATATATCCCTTTATTATATACATACTATGACATACATTATATATCACCTTTATTATATAGATATATACTATGACATACATTATATATCCCTTTATTATATATATATACTATGACATACATTATATATCCCTTTATTATATATATACTATGACATACATTATATATCACCTTTATTATATAGATATATACTATGACATACATTATATATCCCTTTATTATATATATACTATGACATACATTATATATCACCTTTATTATATAGATATATACTATGACATACATTATATATCCCTTTATTATATATATATACTATGACATACATTATATATCCCTTTATTATATATATACTATGACATACATTATATATCGCCTTTATTATATAGATATATACTCTGACATACATTATATATCCCTTTATTATATAGATATATACTATTACATACATTATATATCGCCTTTATTATATAGATATATACTATTACATACATTATATATCCCTTTATTATATACTATGACATACATTATATATATCCCTTTATTGTATACTATGACATACATTATATATCCCTTTATTATATATACTATGACATAGAGTGACCCCCCGACCTACGATGGCCCCGACATACGATCATTTCAACATACAATGGCCTCTCGGAGGCAGCATCAACATACGATGCTTTTGTATGTCGGGGCCATCGCATAAACGGCTATCCGGCCGCGCAGACTACTTCAGCTGCCACCGGATAGCCTTTTACGGAGCCCCGTGTGCTCCGGTGATGTCTTTTACCTGTCCTCGGGGCTCCGGCGCGTCCTCTTCTTCCTGCAACAGTGGAGAGCGAGGATCCCGGGGAAGCAGAGACGTCCTGAGCGTCGGGGACACCCTGGGGACACAGCAACAGCGATGGAGGGGGACATGCAGGGCAGCGGTGACGAGTGGTGACGGTCCAGAGTGGCGGGGACAGGTGAGTAAAGCTTCCTATACTTTACATTGCACGGATCCCTCAACATACGATGGTTTCAACAAACAATGGTTCATTTGGAACGGATTACCATCGTATGTTGAGGGACCTCTGTACTGTAGACCTATGGTGAAAAGACATTGGGGGTGATTTAAACCTATCCAGTGGAAAAGTTGCCCAGTTTCCCATAGCAACCAATCAGATCACTTCTTTCATTATTCAGAGGTCACGTTAAAAATGAAAGAAGCGATCTGATTGGTTGCTATGGGCAACCGGTCAACTTTTCCTCTGGACAGGTATTGAAAAATCTCCCCCATTGTGCCCATGATGTGCGAAATCCCAGGGGGCACTGGCTGGTCTGCAACTGGGCACACTTCTCATGGGGCAGAGGTAGCTGACTAACTGAGATAGCTGACCTATTACTGATAAGGCCAGGCCGAGAGAGGAAGATAGGGGTAGTGCCAGCCCTGCTTTAAAGGGGTATTCCGGCTTGAGACATCTTATCTACTATCCAAAGGATGATAAGATGTCTGATCTCAGGGGTCTGATCTCAGGGGATCTCTTGGGACCCCCCACCCCTGCGATCTCCGCGCAGACCCCGGCATTCTGTGCTGCTCCCAAGACCGAGATGTGATGTCACACCACTCCCCCTCCATTCATGTCTATGGGAGGGGGCGTGACGACCGTCACGCCCCCTCCCATAGACAAGAATGGAGGGGGTGTGGCGTGACATCACAATGGGCGTGGCAGTAAGTCATAGGGATCTATCACTAGACCTGTAGTCGGACCAGGACCTCTGAACCTTTACTCACTCAATGAACCCATGGGGACATGATGTCCGGCAATGCTCTTCGGTCCAGTATCTACAGAATCTGCAACAGAGGCTCCTGGCAGAACACCCAACACAGGTGTGAACATAGACTTACAGAAAGGGACAAGATCCGGCAAGTGACCTATCATCAGGAGAATAACTTGAGGGGACGCAGCGGTAGCAGTTGCGACTGGGCCCGTAAACCCTGACACTATAAAACCTATATGTAGGACCTAAGTCACAATTGAAGTGGGAAGTCCAGCTAAGGCAAAAAATAGTAGCCCAAAGGTCAACTTTTTTTCCAAGGCTGGCTTCTGTCCTGGTTGTTTTTGGGTTATGGTGTATCCATCATTATATAGCCGCCGGAGAAATAAAGCGATAGCCTTGCTTCTCAGCATGTTTATGGCGTACCATTCCAACGAGAGGAAGGGAATCCTGTGTAACACACAGTAAAACAGACACCTTAAAAATAGTTCATGTGGGCTAAAAATTATCAGTAGGATATCCAGGTTTTGGGAAATAAAACTGTGATTCAGGATTTGCGGAGGGCAAAGGTCAAAAAACATTTGTAGGCTAAGTAGCAATGAGCCAGCAGAGTTTACATGTGTCCTCCGTGGAATGGGAAGGATATATGATTGCGAAAACAATAGGACTAGACGTGTAACTCATTCCCTGCCGCGGTGACTTCGGTGAAGATAAGGCGATTGTTGTTTATGTTCTGGTGTTTATCTCTTTACAATTTGACCGCTCTTGAGCTGCTCTGGCGTGTTAAGGCTAGGTTCACACGGTTGTTGTTTTTTCCGTTGTCCTGCTCCGTCGTAAGAAAATAACAGATGTGCTGGATCCCCCCTGCATGCCAGACACTGAAGGCCCTGAGGAACCCCAATGACTTTAAAGGGGTACTCCACCCCAAGACGTCTTATCCCCTATCCAAAGGATAGAGGATTAGATGTCTGATTGCGTAGGTCCCGCCACTGGGGACCCCCACGGAGTTCATTTAGAGCGTTGGGTGCAGCGCCGAGGCTCGTGACATCACGGCCGCGCCCAGCTCATGACGTCACAGCCACGCCCCCTCAATGCAAGTCTATGGGAGGGGCTGTTACGTCAAGGACGGGGCGTGACCGTGACGTCAAGAGCCTCCAGCCCGCATCGCCAGTCATCCGGCACGGAGGGAAGTTCGCTCCCTGCATCGGATGTCTGGGGTGCCGCAGCCGAGATGGCGGGAGTCCCCAGCGGCAGGACCCCTGCGATCAGACATCTTATTCCATATCCTTTGGATAGGGGATAAGATATCTAGGGGAGGAGTACCCCTTTAATGTGTTCTGGCAGCTTTGCCCAGAATTTGTGACTGTATTGGTGGTGGAAGGTCTAAATCAGTGATCTCCAAACTGTGGACCTCCAGATGCTGCACACTAACCTAAAAGGAACACAATGTCAAAATAGCCTTAAAGGGGTATTCGGGGAACCAAACCCATAGCCCATCCTTTCCCCCTCACCAACCTATTTTATATCCACTCTGTCTCTGTCCAAATCCCTCTCTAAAAGCAGCCCCCATCCTCCTGAGAGACACAGGCCATGTGACTTTTGCCCTGCACTGATGAGACATGCTCCCTTTAGTGCTGAGAAGTAAGAGGTGTGTGCAGTCTCAGCCAATGAGACACTGAACCTCTCTCTGCTGCCCAGAGCAGCAGGGTGGGGGCTGCTCTCAGAGAGGGAGCTGAACAGCAGAGCAGAGCTGCAATGATTGCTGGGAGATGTAGGCAAGGTGAGAGAAGGATGGCAAAGAATATCAAGCAGCCAGAGAAGACAGCAGGGGCCACAGGAGCCATCCATGCATATCAGGCAGGATGGTTTATATTTATACTTCCCTGGAGTACTTCTTTAATGTATACAAACACCACAAATAGAAGGCTGATGGCTGAACGACTGTTTTACAGACACAGGTTGTAGTCCATATTGGCCAATACAATTCAAAGCGCCCATACTTGATCGTTGACACCAGACAAAGGATGAACGATCTTCCAAGGACCATTTTAAGAACATTCTTTCCTGAAAGATCCAACCACCATCTGCAAATGAATAAAATAATAGTTTGTTGTTAAATTGCACCAAACGAACAATTGTTTTGGTTGACATTGTTGCTTGCTGGGCGGGTTCTTCGGATGCTGGCTGGCTACTAACTGTCTTGCAGCGGGCAGAGTGGCACCCCCCATCAAGAGGGCGCTCTAGGCGGCTGCTTATTTTGCCTATAGGCAGGACAAGCCCTGAACACGACCAAGTTCCTTCCAGATGAGGACAGTCCGTCATGGGTCGGCTAAAACAATTATTTGTTGTTACATTTCACCCAACAAACGACTGCTATGGTTGAAATTGTCAATTTTTTTTGTCAACTTTGATCCAATGTGTATGGTAGAATAGTGTTCATCGCTACAAGGATACAAGAAGATAGTCCTTGTAGTCCACGTTGGCCGATACAGTCCTAACTCTCCATACTGGATCCTTGACACCATTTGAAGGATGAACGATCTTCCGGGGACCAATGTTCAGGCCCGGCTCCACCTATAGGCAAAATAAGCAGCTGCCTAGAGCGTCCTCTTGATGGGGGCACCGTACTTCCCTCCGCAAGATAATTATTTCTTCAGCCACTAAGCTGTCACCCCAGTAGTAAGGTGATTACATGAGGAGGGGGTTTGTTACAGTGTGTCACCCCAGTAGTAAGGTGATTACATGAGGAGGAGGTATGTTACAGTGTGTCACCCCAGTAGTAAGGAGATTACATGAGGAGGAGGTATGTTACAGTGTGTCACCCCAGTAGTAAGGTGATTACATGAGGAGGAGGTTTGTTACAGTGTGTCACCCCAGTAGTAAGGTGATTACATGAGGAGGAGGTTTGTTACAGTGTATCACCCCAGTAGTAAGGAGATTACATGAGGAGGAGGTTTGTTACAGTGTGTCACCCCAGTAGTAAGGAGATTACATGAGGAGGAGGTATGTTACAGTGTCACCCCAGTAGTAAGGTGATTACATGAGGAGGAGGTTTGTTACAGTGTGTCACCCCAGTAGTAAGGTGATTACATGAGGAGGAGGTTTGTCACAGTGTGTCACCCCAGTAGTAAGGAGATTACATAAGGAGGGGGTTTGTTACAGTGTGTCACCCCAGTAGTAAGGAGATTACATGAGTAGGAGGTTTGTTATAGTGTGTCACCCCAGTAGTAAGGAGATTACATGAGGAGGAGGTTTGTTACCGTGTGTCACCCCAGTAGTAAGGAGATTACATGAGGAGGAGGTTTGTTACAGTGTGTCACCCCAGTAGTAAGGAGATTACATGAGGAGGAGGTTTGTTACCGTGTGTCACCCCAGTAGTAAGGAGATTACATGAGGAGGAGGTTTGTTACAGTGTGTCACCCCAGTAGTAAGGAGATTACATGAGGATGAGGTTTGTTACAGTGTGTCACCCCAGTAGTAAGGTGATTACATGAGGAGGAGGTTTATTACCGTGTGTCACCCCAGTAGTAAGGAGATTACATGAGGAGGAGGTTTGTTACAGTGTGTCACCCCAGTAGTAAGGAGATTACATGAGGAGGAGGTTTGTTACAGTGTGTCACCCCAGTAGTAAGGAGATTACATGAGGAGGAGGTTTGTTACAGTGTGTCACCCCAGTAGTAAGGAGATTACATGAGGAGGAGGTTTGTTACAGTGTGTCACCCCAGTAGTAAGGAGATTACATGAAGAGGAGGTTTGTTACAGTGTGTCACCCCAGTAGTAAGGTGATTACATGGGGAGGAGGTTTGTTACAGTGTGTCACCCCAGTAGTAAGGTGGGGCGTGTCAATGGGAGGAGTCAAGGGGACGGCAAAATTAGCTTTTGCCTAGGGTGGCAAAAATCCTTGCACCAGTCCTTCCAATATTGTTTCCTTAAAGATCATCTATAGACAAGAGAACTTTCCTGAACTTTCATTGTACTTACCGCCAGAACGTCTTACGCCAAAGTATTATACGGAGGTGACGGTTACCTTTAAGCACGGGTCATGTGTCCTTTTCCTAATGTGTTGTTTCCCCATTGTTTGGCCGTGGGAAGAGAAGCTGTAGTCATGTGATTTCTAAAAACATATCAGGTCAGAAGGATCTCTTTCAGAGTCTTTGAATTCGGTTCCTTTGGGGCAGGAAACTGGAAATGAAAGGGGGGGGGGGGTACATCAGAGAGGAAGGAATTGATTTTGTGAAGGCTGCTCCGGCAGCTGTGCCGTACGTTTCTATCCTCACATTTCTTGGTAACCTAGGATCTTCTCTAATAGTTCCATACACAACATTTATGCCGCAATGACTTCTTTCTTGGCAGGAACCCCCCTCCCCCTCCCCCTCCCCCTGAAGAACCCAAGATTTTAGGCTGGAGAAGCAATTACAGAATGTTTCCAGGCATCGCTCCCCTTTCGCACCTTGTTTGGGATCCTTTAAAAAATCTTTCTATTCAAACGCAAATAATCTTTTTCCTGAAAACAACGGTCGGGTAATTTTGACGTCAATGGTCAAGTTGTTGTCGGAAATACCAAGAATAGACAGTGTGTGAAGGATGGAGAAGACAGGAACTCTACAGGCAGAAGCATTTCCTCAGATGGCGGAGCTCCGCACTGGCTTAGTTGACCCCCTTTAATTCCCAAAATGACCTTTGTGGTGAACAACCTCCTTATTAGCATACCATCTAGTAGACGTGCATCGGGGACACCTATCTGGAAACCCGCTTCCTATTTATGACTCCCAAGGAGTAACTAACTGCGCAGGAAATGTCCTTGACTTTGCCTTTTATGCCTTTTGCCGACTATCCTTTTTGCTTTTATTTCCCCCCTAGCAGCTTTTAAAGGTGTGAAAATATATTGACTCTCATTGATAGGTCTCGCGGCCCTGTTTTTTGCTTGACAATAGCGTTGGCCATTTTTTTTTACAGTCTAATTATAGAAAAGCACATCTGTACTTTTAGGTAACTTTTTAGTGTACAGGAGGAGCAGCGCTATTTCTGGCCAATATATTACTTGATTACTTGTATGTGTAAAAAAAAAAATTCATAGGTTTTCCCCTTTTCGGGATCCATTTATAATTTTTAGTCGTCCCTGAGCTAGTGGGAGTAGACTAGCTGCTATAATGCCTCCTATACACTGCACACAAACAGAAGAGGGAATCCTGCTCCCTATATTTCTATAGTGCACCCTAAGAAGCAGCAGCAGCATGGAGAACATTATAGAGTAGTTCTGAGAGGAGAACATTATAGAGTAGTCCTGAGAGGTGTAAGCTGTGGATCCAGTACTTGGGTGACTTGTAAAACTTAGTACAAGCTGATGTAGCCTTTTTCTCTGTAGCTCATTCCTCGTCTTCCCCTCTTTGTAGAAATCTATTGGCAGCATTTAAAAGGGGTACTCCGCCCCTAGACATCTTATCCCCTATCCAAAGGATAGGGGATAAGATGTCTGATCACGGGGGGTCCCATCGCTGGGGACCCCCTTGATCGTGATCTCCCTGCTGCACCCAGAGTTCGTTTAGAGCGTCGGGTGCAGTGTCGAAGGTTTGTGACATCACGGCCATGCCCCCTCAATGCAAGTCTATGGGAGGGGGCGTGACATCCGTCACGCCCCCTCCCACAGACTTGCATTGAGGGGGCATGGCCGTGGGCGGGGTGAAACCGTGACGTCACGAGCTTCCGCCCTACATCGCCAGTCATCCGGCGCGGAGCGAAGTTCCGCGATCAGACATCTTACCCCCTTTCTATGGATAGGAAATAAGATGTATAGGGGTGCGGAGTACCCCTTTAACTTAATCCCCCAGTAAGTTTTGTCTTTCAAAATGGATTTTTTTTTTTTTTGTGAATTGAGTATGAATGACCAGTGCAGGAGGAGAAGAAAAGACATATGAGTGAGCACTTCACTCCCTGGTTGGACCAATCTCTATCCAGCTTCACTAGACGGCCCAATCATAAATCTATACGTTCCATCTAGTGAAGCTGGATGGAGGTCGATGCAAACCGGGGAGCGAAGCGCGCAACATCAATTTCAGCACCAACTTTAAGAATTTATTAGAATTTTACAGAGTGTACTGAAGATTTTTTGAAAATCATAACAAAAAGGTTAAAACCAGGAGTGTTCTGCACATGTGGCACCCCTAGTTAAAGGGGTTATCCAGGAATAGAAAAATAGAGCTTATTTCTTTCAAAAGCAGCTTCCTCTATGTCACCAGGTTGGGTGTGGTTCTGCAGCTCAGTACCATTGAAGTTAATGGAGCCAAGTTGTAATACCGCACCCAACCTGGAGACAGAGAGGGAGCTGTTTTTGAAAGAAATAAGCTGTGTTTCGATTCCTGGATAACACCTTTAAAAAGGTACTCCAGGGGGGAAAACAAATCATATCAACTGGCTCCAGATATTTAAACTGATTTGTAAATTACTTCTATATAAATCTTAATCCTTCCAGTACTTATCAGCTACTGTATGCCCCATAGGAAATGGTGTAGTTCTTCCAGTCTGACCACAGTGCTCTCTGCTGCCACCTCTGTCCGTATCAGGTTCTATCCAGAGTAGGAGCAAATCCCCATAGCAAACCTCTCCTGCTCTGGACATTTCCTGACATGGACACAGGTGTCAGCAGAGAGCACTGTGGTCAGACTGGAAAGAACTACACAGCTTCCTGTGGAGCATACAGCAGCTGATAAGTACTGGAAGGATTAAGATTTTTATATAGAAGTAATTTACAAATCTGTTTAACTTTCTGGCACCAGTTGATTTAAAAAAAAAATAAAATGTTTCCCACCGGAGTACCCCTTTAAAATATCTGGTGGTGCCCATTTATTTTTTATTTTTCGGCGAGGTCAGTTCATGATACAGAATGTAGCAAAAATGGCCCTGTTCCTATAGTAATGATCTTTTATCCCACTAGAATTCTTATTCCCTCATGATGAACCATTGCTTGTGCGTCGATGTGCAAAACAAGGCTCAATGGTGCACAAGACGAGATCACAAACACTTCTATCTCAAACCTACAACACCAAATTTTTGGTTTAGCACCGTATATACTCGAGTATAAGCCCAGTTTTTTAGCACGATTTTTCGTGCTGAAAATGCCCCCCTCGGCTTATTCTCGAGTGAACTCTCCGCCTGTCAATCCCTTCTCAGTGGTCTTTAACCTGCGGACCTCCAGAGGTTGCAAAACTACAACTCCCAGCATGCCCGGACAGCCATCGGCTGTCCGGGCATGCTGGGAGTTGTAGTTTTGAAACCTCTGGAGATCCGCAGGTTGAAGACCACTGCGGCTTTCGTCAACATCCAGACCCCCTCCCCTTTTGTTTTTACTCACTCCCCCTCGGCGGGAAGTTAGGGTGAGCTGGTCCGGGCCATCTGTGCTGCAGGGACCGTCCGGTGGGGATGGTTAGTCGTTCCGGCCTGTCCATTTTCACCGGGGGGGCCTCTTCTCCATGCTCCTGGCCTGCCCCGGACTAGTGATTTTGCCTTGACGATGATGCACAGGAATGTTCATGCGCAACGTCCCTGTGCGTTGTCGTCAAGACAACGTCACTACTCCGGGGCGGGCGCGGAGAAGAGGCCCCCCCTCAGTGAAAATGGACAGGCCGGAACGACTAACCATCCCCACCGGACGGTCCCTACAGCTTAGATGGTCCGGACCAGCTCACCCTAACTTCCCGCCGAGGGGAGGTGAGTACAAAACAAAAGGGGAGGGGGGGGATGGATGATGACAAAGAAGGCTGCTGTGGTCTTCAACCTGCGGACCTTGTAGGGAGTTGTAGTTTTGCAAAATCTGGGGGTCCGCAGGTTGAAGACCCCTGATGAAGGGATTGACAAACGGTGATGATGACGGGGGTCTGGATGATGACGGGGGGTCTGGATGATTACATGGGGGGATGATGTATTTCCCACCTTAGGCTTATAGTCGAGTCAATAACTTTTCCTGGGTTTTTGGGGTAAAATTAGGGGCCTCGGCTTATATTCGGGTCGGCTTATACTTGAGTATATACGGTAATTAAAATTTTTTTTATATTATCATCCTTTATATTTATATATTTTTCTACATTTAGAGAATTCTGCATGTCCTTCCTGAATTGTAAATTCATAGTTGGAGGAGTACTCCAGGATATTAAAACTCATCCCCTATTCTAAGGATATGGGATAAGTTTACAATCGCCGGGGGTCCGACTGCTGGCAACCCCCGCTTTCTCCCGTGTGGGGCCGCGTCCCCCCATCCAAATAGCGCGTTTCGACAACCACACGAATCGGTGGCCAACACACCCTCTTAGTGCATCATTATGGCAGTGCCAGAGATTCAATGCTCCGGCTCTCCTATAGAGATGTATTGAGAGGGCGTGACCAGGGCCGGCTCCACCTATAGGCAAAATTGGCAGCTGCCTAGAGCGCCCACTTGATGGGGGTGTCGTTCTGCCCTCCGCAAGAAAGTTATTTCTCCAGGCAATGACAGCCACATTTGGGGGGAAAAAAACATGCGAAAGTACTAGCACACACAGCGTTTTCTTTGGCTTTTTTTCCCCACCTATAGAAGTCTATGGGGCAGGGGGAAGAATAGAAGAAAAAACTATACTTACCTACCCCTGGTCCCCATAGCTCCCATTCTCCATTGTCTGGTCCCCTGAACTTCTATCTTCTACCTGCTTCCGAGACAATCACTGGGTGCAGGACTGGAGCCATGGGACCAGGGCTAGGTAAGTATGTATATATATATGTGTGTGTGGTGTCCTGGCACCGGATTGCGTCCGTTGTCTTGTGGTGAGGTCCCCAAAGTCAGAGTCCCTAGGTGTAGGTGGGGTCCTCATCCTTAGTTAGCCCCTTGTCACCCCTTTTGTAATTAAAATTATTTAAATTTAATGTGTATATATTTGTATACTGTATATTTGTATATATTGTGTACTTACCTAGTTAGTGTCGCAGGACCTGCTGGTCACGTGATGCGTTCCAAAGACTCTAGGTTTCTGTGTATAGGACCTTTGGAGCAAGTCAGGTGTTCACCCATCAGGCTATGTAACGGTGAGTGACAGCTGACCATGGACCAATCCAAAAATGCCCCACCCATATAAGGGCGCGGCGGCCATGTTTCGCTCTCTTGTTCCTGGGCTGTTGACAGGGAAGGATCTGCGCTGCTGTCATCAGTGAGTTAGGCCCGAGCCTTGCGGCGACGGCTGATCTTCACTAAACTGTGAGTGTAATCAATCCCTACGCACTCTGCAAGATCACCGGACCGTATCTATCCCCTAAATCCGGACGGATCTTCGCAAATTACCCTAAATTCTGAGACTTATATCAAAAGTCAAGGTCCGCAACAACTGTCAGTCACTGAAGTGTATAGAGACTGTTTGAATGAGACTGTTACTGTTCATTGGATGTACCGCAAGTCTTTAAGTAAAGTTTATCCAAGTTCAAGTTCAACTACCTTGTGGACCTTCAGTCATTTTATGCACCTATCGTTACTGGGAAGGGCGGCGATAGGCCGGAGAATTACCTCAGCATACTAGCCCTCAGCCTGGCGTCACGAACAATAGGGTTAACCTTAACCCCTGATATACTGAAGCAAAACCCTGACTACACTACCCCTACCCCTGAGGCCTACCACATATGTGGTACATGCACTTTTTTCACAGCAGGAACACTGTTCCCACCATCCCTTGAGTGAAAATCTTAGGTGAGTTACCGTACTTTGTTTGCCAGGAAATGACATCTACCGTATATACTCGAGTATAAGCCGAGTTTTTCAGCACGATTTTTCGTGCTGAAAATGCCCCCCTCGGCTTATACTCAAGTGAACTCTCCGCCTGTCAATCCCTTCATCAGTGGTCTTCAACCTGCGGACCTCCAGATGTTGCAAAACTACAACTCCCAGCAGCCAATGGCTGTCCGGGCATGCTGGGTAGTGTAGTTTTGAAACCTCTGGAGGTCCGCAGGTTGAAGACCACTGTGGCCTTCGTCATCATCCAGACCCCCCTTTTGTTTTGTACTCACCTCCCCTCGGCGGGAAGTTAGGGTGAGCTGGTCCTGGCCATCTATGCTGCAGGGACCATCCGGTGGGGATGGTTAGTCGTTCCGGCCTGTCCATTTTCACCGGGGGGGGCGGAGTAGTGTCGTTACCTTGACGACGACCCACAGGGACATTCATGCGCAACGTCCCTGTGCGTTGTTATCAAGACAATGTCACTAGTCCGGGCCCAAAGCATGGAGAAGAGGCCCCCCCCCGGTGAAAATGGACAGGCCGGAACGACTAACCATCCCCACTGGACGGTCCCTGCAGCATAGATGGCCCGGACCAGCTCACCCTAACTTCACGCCGAGGGGAGGTGATTGCAAAACAAAAGGGGGGGGGGGCTGGATGATGACGAAGGCCGCAGTGGTCTTCAACCTGTGGACCTCCAGAGGTTTCAAAACTACAACACCCAGCATCGGCTGTCCGGGCATGCTGGGAGTTGTAGTTTTGCAACATCTGGAGGTCCGCAGGTTGAAGACCACTGATGAAGGGATTGACAGGCGGTAATGATGAAGGGGGGATGATGATGGGGGTCTGGATGATTACATGGGGGGGGGATGATGTATTTCCCACCCTAGGCTTATAGTTGAGTCAATAACTTTTCCTGGGTTTTTGGGGTAAAATTAGGGGCCTCGGCTTATAATCGGGCCGGCTTATACTCGAGTATATACGAGATATATATATATATATATATATATATATATATATATATATATATATATATATATATATGTATATATATATATATTTACTATTTTGAAAAAATTGAAAAAAATATTTGTATTTGTAAATAAAGGCTGGATGACCCCTTTAGGTCACAAGAAACCCGGTAGAGCTGGGACTTGATAGAATGCAGCCGTATTACACTTAAACGCGGTGATGCTGGCAGCGTAGGGGTTAACCACCGGCTGCACGTCTCCGCTCGGTGGCCATACTCCTCCTCCATGGGGTTCAGCAGCCCTCCCCGAGGAGTCGGCCGGGGCTAATTGTCTGCGCTGAGAGTCGTCTCCTAATCTCCCTAATGAAGTGTCCACCGTTGCCCTGCGCTCCTGCTATTTCTTCCCCTGGAACATAATATTGTTTCTATAGAAACGTCACTTTGTTTTGTTTTAATCTGGGTCCCCAGTGACTCTTAATTCTTGCGGGCCGCGTGCACCCTCCTGGAGAGTACAAAAGGCAGCCCAGAAAACAAGTCTAATGCCGGCTTACGTCCATAAAAGATAATGACGGAAATTTCTAGAGCTCCGGCCATCGCATTCGGCTTAAGTGATTAGAAGAACGATGAGCCGGGCAATGGAAACCATAAAACGGGCCATAGGTTATATACTGGAACATACGGGGGGGCTCGGTGTCTGTCCATAAATAACACCGCCTTCTGTGCCCCTCCGCACTGACGCTCATTATACTTCCCAGGAAGCACCTGTTTATGATGTGACCCGGGTCTTATCTGACCTCAGACGCATCCAGTGGCTTCCTTGTTTACACCAGCGATGTGTCCCCATGGCCCCCCGCGGCCATTCATGTCTGCTTTCCTCCACTCCTCTTTCCACCATAACTACCTGGGGAGAACATCACTCATACATTTTCCAGAATCCAGAATTTCCTTTATACTGTTTGATGCCGTAGTCGTATCCCTGTCAAACGGAAAAAATCTGGGAACTCTTTTTTGTTATTATTAATATTATTAATAATCAATATTTTTTTTTTTTAGATATAGTTATATATTTATATATTTATTTATTTGTACTGTTTGATGCCGTAGTCGTATCTCTGTTAAACGGAAAAATCTGGGAACTCTTTTTTGTTATTATTAATATTATTAATAATCAATATATTTTTTTTAGATATAGTTATATATTTATATATTTATTTATTTGTACTGTTTGATGCCGTAGTCGTATCCCTGTTAAACGGAAAAATCTGGGAACTCTTTTTGTTTTTTATTAATATTATTAATAATCAATATTTTTTTTTTAGATATAGTTATATATTTATTTTTTTATTTATACTGTTTGATGCCGTAGTCGTATCCCTGTTAAACAGAAAAATCTGGGATTTTTTTAATTATTGATATTTATAAAATTAATAAAAATTTTTTTTTTACATATAATTATATATTTATTTTTTTATTTATACTGTTTGATGCCGTAGTCGTATCCCTGCTAAACGGAAAAATCAGGGCAATGTTTTTAAATTATTGATATTATTAATAATAAATTGTGATCTTATTAATAATAAATTATAATTTTTTTTAGATATAGTTATATCTTTATTTATTTATTTATACTGTTTGATGCCATAGTCGTATACCTGTTAGCCGGAAAAATCTAGGATTTTTTTTTTATTATTAATATTATTAATAATTAAAAAAAAAATTTATATAGCAATTTATTTATTTATACTGTTTGATGCCGTAGTCGTATCTATGTTAAACCTATTGATATATTCACGGAAAAAGTCAGGGAAAATATTTCTTTATTATTGATATTATTATTAATAATCATAATAATATATATATATATATATATATATATTGTCACGATGCCGGCTGGCAGGAGGTGGATCCTCTGTGCCAGAGAGGGATAGGCGTGGACCGTGCTAGTGGACCGGTTCTAAGACACTACTGGTTTTCACCAGAGCCCGCCGCAAAGCGGGATGGTCTTGCTGCGGCGGTAGTGACCAGGTCGTATCCACTAGCAACGGCTCACCTCTCTGGCTGCTGAAGATAGGCGAGGTACAAGGGAGTAGGCAGAAGCAAAGTCGGACGTAGCAGAAGGTCGGGGGCAGGCGGCAAGGTTCGTAGTCAGGGGAGATAGCAGAAGTTCTGGTACACAGGGTTTAAACACACAAAACGCTTTCTCTAGGCACAAGGGCAACAAGATCCGGCAAGGAAGTGCAAGGGAGGAGGTTAGATATAGTCAGGGACCAGGTGGGAGCCAATTAAGCTAATTGGGCCAGGCACCAATCATTGGTGCACTGGCCCTTTAAGTCTCAGGGAGCTGGCGCGCGCGCGCCCTAGAGAGCGGAGCCGCGCGCGCCAGCACATGACAGCAGGGGACGGGAACGGGTAAGTGACCTGGGATGCGATTCGCGAGCGGGCGCGTCCCGCTGTGCGAATCGCATCCCCAACGGCCATGACAGAGCAGCGCTCCCGGTCAGCGGGACTGACCGGGGAGCTGCAGGGAGAAAGACGCCGTGAGCGCTCCGGGGAGGAGCGGGGACCCGGAGCGCTAGGCGTAACAGTACCCCCCCCCTTAGGTCTCCCCTTCTCTTTATCGGGTAACTGCCTCCCCTGGGATGAGGACACCGGGAAAGGATGGAGGGATTCCTCAACGGCAGGCGGAACCGCAGGAGTAGGAATGGGGAGAGAGGGCAGAGGGCGAGACCTGGCACGGGGCAGTGTGACACCAGGACGAGGGCCATGAGGGGACACAGAAGCTTGCCTGATGGAACTGGGAGGGGGGGAGGGGCATTTCCTGTGGCAGGCAGAGTCCTTAATGACCTTAGGGGGACCGGATACAGGAGGAACCACAGGGTCACGGCAGGGAGTACTGGGAACCGGTTGAAGGCAGTCCTTGGAACAAGAGGGACCCCAACTCTTGATCTCCCCAGTGGACCAATCCAGGGTTGGGGAATGGTGTTGAAGCCAGGGTAGTCCAAGGAGAACTTCAGAAGAGCAATTAGGAAGGACAAAAAATATAATCTCCTCGTGATGAGGTCCGATGCACATTAGGAGGGGCTCCGTGCGGTAACGCACGGTGCAATCCAACCTGGCTCCGTTGACCGCGGAAATGTGGAGTGGCTTGACAAGACGGGTCACCGGAATGCGGAATTTATTCACAAAGGACTCCCGAATAAAATTCCCAGAAGCTCCAGAGTCCAGGCAGGCCACGGCTGAGAGGGGAGAGCTGGCTGAAGTGGAAATCCGAACAGGTACCGTGAGACGTGGAGAAGCCGACTTGGCATCAAGAGACGCCACACCCACGAGAGCTGGGTGCGAGCGTGCGTTTCCCAGACGTGGAGGACGGATTGGGCAATCCACCAAAAAATGTTCAGTACTGGCACAGTACAGACAAAGATTCTCTTCCTTACGGCGATTCCTCTCTTCCAGGGTCAGGCGAGACCGATCCACTTGCATGGCCTCCTCGGCGGGAGGCCTAGGCGCAGATTGCAGTGGAGACTGTGGGAGAGGTGGCCAGAGATCTAAGTCTTTTTCCTGGCGGAGCTCTTGATGCCTCTCAGAAAAACGCATGTCAATGCGAGTGGCTAGATGAATGAGTTCATGCAGGTTAGCAGGAGTCTCTCGTGCGGCCAGAACATCTTTAATGTTGCTGGATAGGCCTTTTTTAAAGGTCGCGCAGAGAGCCTCATTATTCCAGGATAGTTCAGAAGCAAGAGTACGGAATTGTATGGCGTACTCGCCAACGGAGGAATTACCCTGGACCAGGTTCAGCAGGGCAGTCTCAGCAGAAGAGGCTCGGGCAGGTTCCTCAAAGACACTTCGAATTTCCGAGAAGAAGGAGTGTACAGAGGCAGTGACGGGGTCATCGCGGTCCCAGAGCGGTGTGGCCCATGACAGGGCTTTTCCAGACAGAAGGCTGACTACGAAAGCCACCTTAGACCTTTCAGTAGGAAACTGATCCGACATCATCTCTAAGTGCAAGGAACATTGCGAAAGAAAGCCACGGCAAAACTTAGAGTCCCCATTAAATTTGTCCGGCAAGGACAGGCGGAGGCTAGGAGCGGCCACTCGCCGCGGAAGGGGTGCTGGAGCTGGCGGAGGAGATGGTTGTTGCTGCTGTAGCTGCGACTGTACTTGCTGTAGTTGTGACTGGAGTTGCTGTGTCATGGTGGTCAAGTACGACAGCTGGTGATCTTGTTGCGCTATCTGTTGCGACTGCTGGGCGATCTGACGAGCTTGCTGGGCGACCAGCGTAGGGAGGTCAGCGACAACTGGCAGAGGAACTTCAGCGGGATCCATGGCCGGATCTACTGTCACGATGCCGGCTGGCAGGAGGTGGATCCTCTGTGCCAGAGAGGGATAGGCGTGGACCGTGCTAGTGGACCGGTTCTAAGACACTACTGGTTTTCACCAGAGCCCGCCGCAAAGCGGGATGGTCTTGCTGCGGCGGTAGTGACCAGGTCGTATCCACTAGCAACGGCTCACCTCACTGGCTGCTGAAGATAGGCGAGGTACAAGGGAGTAGGCAGAAGCAAAGTCGGACGTAGCAGAAGGTCGGGGGCAGGCGGCAAGGTTCGTAGTCAGGGGAGATAGCAGAAGTTCTGGTACACAGGGTTTAAACACACAAAACGCTTTCTCTAGGCACAAGGGCAACAAGATCCGGCAAGGAAGTGCAAGGGAGGAGGTTAGATATAGTCAGGGACCAGGTGGGAGCCAATTAAGCTAATTGGGCCAGGCACCAATCATTGGTGCACTGGCCCTTTAAGTCTCAGGGAGCTGGCGCGCGCGCGCCCTAGAGAGCGGAGCCGCGCGCGCCAGCACATGACAGCAGGGGACGGGAACGGGTAAGTGACCTGGGATGCGATTCGCGAGCGGGCGCGTCCCGCTGTGCGAATCGCATCCCCAACGGCCATGACAGAGCAGCGCTCCCGGTCAGCGGGACTGACCGGGGAGCTGCAGGGAGAAAGACGCCGTGAGCGCTCCGGGGAGGAGCGGGGACCCGGAGCGCTAGGCGTAACATATATATATATATATATATATATATTCTTTTAGATATAGTTATTTATATATTTATTTATTCTGTTTGTTGCCGTAGTCGTATCCTGGATAAACCTATATGATAGTGATGAAACCTCCTCATGTAATCTCCTTACTACTGGGGTGACACACTGTAACAACCCTCCTCCTCATGTAATCTACTTACTACTGGGGTGACACACTGTAACAAACCCCCTCCTCATGTAATCTCCTTACTACTGGGGTGACACACTGTAACAAACCTCCTCCTCATGTAATCTCCTTACTACTGGGGTGACACAATGTAACAAACCTCCTCCTCGTGTAATCTCCTTACTACTGGGGTGACACACTGTAACAAACTCCCTCCACATGTAATCTCCTTACTACTGGGGTGACACACTGTAACAAACCTCCTCCTCGTGTAATCTCCTTACTACTGGGGTGACACACAGTAACAAACCTCCTCCTCATGTAATCTCCTTACTACTGGGGTGACACACTTTAACAAACCCCCTCCTCATGTAATCTCCTTACTACTGGGGTGACACACTGTAACAAACCCCCTCCTCATGTAATCTCCTTATTACTGGGGTGACACACTGTAACAAACCTCCTCCTCATGTAATCACCTTACTACTGGGGTGACACACTTTAACAAATCCCCTCCTCTTGTAATCTCCTTACTACTGGGGTGACACACTGTAACAAACCCCCTCCTCATGTAATCTCCTTAATAATGGGGTGACACACTGTAACAAACCTCCTCCTCATGTAATCTCCTTACTACTGGGGTGACACACTGTAACAAACCTCCTCCTCATGTAATCTCCTTACTACTGGGGTAACACACTGTAACAAACCTCCTCCTCATGTAATCTCCTTACTACTGGGGTGACACACTGTAACAAACCTCCTCCTCATTTAATCTCCTTACTACTGAGGTAACACAGTGGTGTTGGCTTGGCAGATGCTTTGGGTGAGTGGGGGTTTCGGATGCTAGCTGGCTACTAACTTTCTTACAGCGTGCAGAGCGGTGCCCCTCTCAAGAGGGCACTCTAGGCGGCTGCCTATTTTGCCTATAAGAAGAACCGGACCTGCCTGTCAGTATTTGACATGCCCTTTGAATGGCAAGTCCTTCTGCAAGTCCTAGGGGAGTCCGAGTACTGGGAGCCACAGTTAGAACCCAGAAAAAGTGGCTGCTATGGATGAAGACCAAATTCTTCTACCTAGTGGCCATTTGGCATCATTACAACCCCATTAAATCAATATTCCCAGTAACTACGTGATGGTCTCGAGACTCCAGACGCATACATCATGGTAGACAGCATGACATCACCCGTATCCACCGCCGCAGCATTTTTAATTAGGTTTAATATTTTATGTTTGTCAAATTCCAAAAATGTTCCAAAAATGTTCATTCGGGGTCAAGATTTGTCAAATTAGATTGATTTTATCTTTTTCTTTTTTTCACAAAGAAAAGGTAAAAGACCACTATGCATTCTAGTGTATGTATTGTACCGTATAGCACCGTATTGTACATGGGTGTTAGTACCATATTGTACCGTATAGTACCGAATTGTACATGGGTGTTAGTACCGTATTGTACCGTATAGTACCGTATTGTACATGGGTGTTAGTACCGTATTGTACCGTATAGTACCGTATTGTACATGGGTGTTAGTACCGTATTGTACATGGGTGTTAGTACCGTATAATACCGTATTGTACATGGGTGTTAGTACCGTATTGTACCGTATAGTACCGTATTGTACATGGGTGTTAGTACCGTATAGTACCGTATTGTACATGGGTGTTAGTACCGTATAATACCGTATTGTACATGGGTGTTAGTACCGTACTGTACCGTATAGTACCGAATTGTACATGGGTGTCCGTGCTGCAGAAAATAGCCACTTACTGATACATTTAATGAAATAATTAGCATTAGTTGCCTTCTATTTTCACAGAAATACTTAGAAATACATTAGGTATAGGTATGCGACTCTTGATAAATCCACTGCGATCATACACTGGCGATGGTTTTCATGTGAAATGCCCGTCGGGCATTTCACATGAAAACCATTGCCAGTGTATGATTGAAATAATTAGCATAAGTTGCCTTCTATTATCACAGAAATACTTAGAAATATATTAGGTACAGGTATGTGCATGTAGATAAATCCGATCATACACTGGTGATGGTTTTCATGTGAAATGCCCGTCGGGCATTTCACATGAAAACCTTCGCCAGTGTATGAAGGAAAAATTTTGCATTAGTCACCTTCTATTATCACAGAAATACTTAGAAATACATTAGGTATAGGTATGCGACTCTTGATAAATCCACTGCGATCATACACTGGCGATGATTTTCATGTGAAATGCCCGTCGGGCATTTCACATGAAAACCATTGCCAGTGTATGATTGAAATAATTAGCATTAGTTGCCTTCTATTATCACAGAAATACTTAGAAATACATTAGGCATAGGTATGCGACTCTTGATAAATCCACTGCGATCATACACTGGCGATGGTTTTCATGTGAAATGCCGTCGGGCATTTCACATGAAAACCATTGCCAGTGTATGATTGAAATAATTAGCATTAGTTGCCTTCTATTATCACAGAAATGCTTAGAAATATATTAGGTACAGGTATGTGCATGTAGATAAATCCGATCATACACTGGTGATGGTTTTCATGTGAAATGCCCGTCGGGCATATCACATGAAAACCTTCGCCAGTGTATGAACAAAAAATTTTTGCATTAGTTGCCTTCTATTATCACAGAAATACTTAGAAATACATTAGGTATAGGTATGCGACTCTTGATAAATCCACTGCGATCATACGCTGGCGATGGTTTTAATGTGAAATGCCCATCGGGCATTTCACATGAAAACCATTGCCAGTGTATGATTGAAATAATTTGCATTAGTTGCCTTCTATTATCACAGAAATACTTAGAAATATATTAGGTACAGGTATGTGCATGTAGATAAATCCGATCATACACTGGTGATGGTTTTCATGTGAAATGCCCGTCGGGAATTTCACATGAAAACCTTCGCCAGTGTATGAACGAAAAAATTTGCATTAGTCACCTTCTATTATCACAGAAATACTTAGAAATATATTAGGTATAGGTATGCGCCTCTTGATAAATCCGGTGCAAATTGAATGCACGGTGAATGAGGGCGGGCTCAGTGCATCCCTCGGACACGCCCCCCTTCCTGAGCAGTGGATTTCAGAATGAGTGAGCAGAAGAACAGAGAGAATTTGTGAGCCAAATACAGATGCTAGACACATAAAAAAAAAAAAACATGTAAAGCATCTGCATGACCTAGCGAGGAGCATATAGTAGCATACAAAATAAAAAAAATACTTCATGCAGTCAGGGTCAGTGCGGTAGAAATTTCGGTCCCGCTGACATCAGAACCGCCACAGTCCAGAATAATACATCATCCGGAACACAGGATTCGAAAATACCCATGTTCCATCCTCCAAAGTAAAAGCATCACAGACATATAGGAAAGTCCCGTCGTGTTTCTCTGGTATAATACAGGTTCTTCAGGGGACTAGGTTGGGTAAAAAAAAAAAAAAAAAAAAAACAAGCCAGGAAAGGTATTATTTTACAAGAAAAAATACTTTTTTATTTTCCTCCATGGCACCATGTGGGCATTGTGGTGCATACCATTTGACAAAGGGGGGCGGGGCTAGAAGAGGAATCCATATAGATTTGTATGGACGGGTGGTTCTGAGTGATTTAGTGTCTTCACCAATGCGCAAGACCAGGGGGCAGGGGCTGAAGTCATAATTATTTATTTAAATGCCCACATTATGATGCCCACTGCCCTGTATTAAAAGGGCAGGGGCTCAAGCCCCCTTTCTAAGCAATTTGTGCCCGTCCCTGCGCAGGACATGAATACCCACCCACAGCCGTCCGGATGTTTTTGGCCCTTTCGCTACCATTCCACATTTTCCGTTTTGAGTCGTTCCAGCTCCCAGTGTTTACTCAGTTATCTAGAACGTGTGCCAGTCGTGTCCCTGAACACCTGGCGGAATAGTTTACCCATGGAAGGTGCTTTTTTTTTTTTTTTGTTTACCTTCATTGCCCCCATTTCATTGCTGTTATATTGCTTTTACGATAATACTTCTGTTATCAGCGCCTTATTTTACTGCTGTCGAGATGAAGCCGCCTATCCCTGACATGGTCTGACTCTGTTACCTACCGGTATACAGTCATAAATCAGGTAGTAAAATGTTTTTTTTTTTTTTTAAATAAATAAAATTATTAATTTATAACGTTATATTCAGAATTCTAACCGCGCACCTGGTTAAAGTATTATACAAGTGCTCGACTAGTCAAAAGTTTAACAAGTAGGTTAGTGTTTCCCAACCAGGGTGCCTCCAGCTGTTGCAAAACTACAACTCCCAGCATGTATAAAGCCACCATATGCTGCAGAAGCATGGAAGCTATTATAGAGCAGTACTGAGCAATGTAAGCTGTGAATCCAGTTCTAGGAGGGTGAGATCTAAAACCTATTAAAGATATGAGATAGAGAGATAGATAGATATGAGATAGATAGATAGATAGATAGATAGATATGATTTATATAGATATGAGATATATAGATATGAGATAGATAGATATGAGATAGATAGATATGAGATAGATAGATATGAGATAGATAGATAGTATGAGATAGATAGATAGATAGATATGAGATAGATAGATAGATATGAGATAGATACATATGAGATAGATAGCTAGATAGATATGAGATAGATAGATATGAGATGAGATAGATAGATAAATAGATATGAGATAGATAGATAGATAGATATGAGATAGATAGATATGAGATAGATAGATATGAGATAGATAGATAGATATGAGATAGATAGATATGAGATAGATAGATATGAGATAGATAGATAGATAGATATGAGATAGATAGATAGATATGAGATAGATAGATAGATAGATAGATATGAGATAGATAGATATGAGATAGATAGATATGAGATAGATAGATATGAGATAGATAGATAGATAGATATGAGATAGATAGATATGAGATAGATAGATATGAGATAGATAGATATGAGATAGATAGATAGATAGATATGAGATAGATAGATAGATAGATAGATAGATATGAGATAGATACATATGAGATAGATAGATACATATGAGATAGATATGAGATAGATATAAGATAGATAGATATGAGATAGATATGAGATAGATAGATATGAGATAGATAGATAGATAGATATGAGATAGATAGATATATAGATATGAGATAGATAGATATGAGATAGATATGAGATAGATAGATATGAGATAGATATGAGATAGATAGATAGATAGATAGATAGATACTAGTAGACTAGGATTTTACAGTATGTCCCATTATAATCCTGCCAGTATGTGCCATGATTTTGTGCTCGCCTCCGGCTCAGATGATGGGGCGGTCACACACATTTACCGAGAGTAAACATGGCCTTAGGGGTACACACTGGATATCAAGGATACCAAACCACCTGCGGCGCGGCTTCTGTATAAACTGACACTAATATTTGCAGCACAGTGTGATATGGTGTCAGTTCAATCATTTCATTCATATGCATGATGGGTCATCGCCTCGGGGGTTCTAATATTTATTATAATAAAAAAAACTCTCAGCATCATCCACTCGGTCAATGCAGATTGGTGACAACGCAGAGGGCGACTAAAAAAGGGAACAAAAAAAAGTGAGAAGAATCATGGAGGGTGGCGGATGCTGCCCTCCATGATTCTTCTCACTTTTTTTTGTTTAGGTGTTAGTTTTCATCGCCTTTTCTATTTGTAAATCCTATTTTAATTCAGCCAATGTATCCATTTCCATCATAAGCATTGACTCCTTTTTCCGTGTGCAGACTAGTGCTCGCCCCAACCACTGTACCTACCTACTTGGACTATCCTCTCTAAACGGTGAACCCTCAACTGGGCAACGGGAACTACACTCCGCAACGTTCAGGGAAGTCAGACAGGCCAGGTCAGCAACATATGGGCAAGGTAGTATCAGAATCTGCAAACGAGGGGTTAAAGGGGTACTCCACTGTAAACATCTAACATCTGGCAGCTTCCGCGATCGTGACGTCGCGCCACATCCCCTCCATTCTTGTCTATGGGAGGGGGTGTGACGGCAAGTACATAGCTGTCATGCCTCCTCCCAAAGACGTGAATGGAAGGGGCGTGGTGGCCGGCATCACCAGACATCAGGCAGGGATGACAGGGGTGCTGCAGTTGAGATCAAGGGGGTCCCCAGCGGCGGGACCCCCACGATCTAACATCTTATCCCCTATCCTTTGGATAAGGGATAACATTTTTACACCGGAGTACCCCTTTAACCAAAGACAAATCGAAGAGTGAAAACCTAGAGGGAAACGCAGTACAAAATCAGAACCAGCCACAGATACAGGACAAAGTTACCAAGAAGGGCAGCATACCAGAAAGTCAGGGCCAGGTCACAAGCAGCACCCCCGCGATCAGACATCTTATCCCCTATGCTTTGGATAGGGAATAAGATTTCTAAGGTCAGAGTACCCCTTTAAATACCAGAAGGATTACTTTCACTTTTACATTCAGACTAATTCGTATTGACAGACTTGTGCCAGAATTTGTTTTTAGAAATTCCAATGACAAATTCATTTCATAATTTGGTTTCAATATTGAGGGATTCCAAAAATGTTTAATCTACTTAATCTGCCGTGTCCGAACTCATTTCCTTTCGTGTGTTCGGAGGATGTTTCGTCAAGCTAGAATGTTCAGCTATTAAACCATTATGTTCTCGGGTCACATCCAGGGCTGGTGCAAGGATTTTTGCCACCCTAGACCAAAGCTAAATTTGCCACCCCTTGACCCCGCCCATTGGCTCTGCCCTTTGACACTCCCCACCTTACTACTTGGGTGACACAATGTAACAAACCTACTCCTCATGGGGCAGATGTATGGTGGTGCTCGCGATATCACAATGCTGGACGGTCCTGATCTGCCCGTCTGGCCTCAGAGGTAGACAGGTGGAGACTTCCAGGGAAGGAGTGGGGTTCAGCGGCGCTGACCAAGCAGCGCCGCTGAACCCCACTCCTTCCCTGGAAGTCTCCACCTGTCTATGCTCGTTTGGTCGGGGAGACTGCAGGCCGGGCTTACTGCTCATTCACGCTGACCATTGCTGTGTGTGAGCTCACACAACCTCCTTTGGTAAGAGTCCCTAGTTATATTGGTTGATTACCTATAGGTGGTTTTACGCTATGGAGCGCTCTCCCATTTTGTTCTGGCCTCGGAGGTGGCACATCGCTCCTCCAGCAGGCTGAAGTGAGTGCTTCAGATGAGGTGAGGTGCTTTGGAGCCGGAGTGGCTGCAAGAGGGCGCTCTAGGCAGCTGCCTATTTTGCCTATAGGCAGCACCGGCCCTGGTCACATCTATGATTTTTGGATTGGATATGAAGACACTGAGTGAGTGTGAGAATTCCATAATTTTTACCAGGGGGGATTATTATTTTTTCGTATCAAACTGAGCGCACCATGTAAAATAGGAGAGCTGCTTACACTGTGCGGACTATCGTAAGACAGCGCAGTGTAAAAACCTGCAAGGAAAGTGTATAAATCATTGATAGCTGGGGGGGATGAATAATTTAACGGGAGCCCTGCAAACACCGCCGTCCTCTGAAAGGTGAATAATAGGAGTGTTTTTAAGACTGATATTGCCGTCGTTGTATGTCCAGTATTTCAATCCATAAATAATTCACCGAACAATAATAAAGCGCGGCGGAACATGCGCGTGATCACAAATATCCCAGGCCGTGAAATCCGAGCGTCCGGTTCTTAAATTACAGATGGCGTGTTGGACAGGGCCGGCCCTTGAGCAAGAAAGTCACAAGGGGCCCCATCTTATTTTACCCACTCCGTAAACTATTCACCAGTAATGGCCCCCGTACACTTCTTTGTTATAGTTTTTACAGATTTATAAGTTTTAATGACATAAATATGCTAAAAAAAAAAAAGGAAGTGCCCCTTTAACCAAAGACAAATCAAAAAGTCAAAACCTAGAGGGAACGCAGTACAAAATCAGAATGCTAAAAAAAAATTATAATAAAAGGGGGCGTGGTGGCCGGCATCGCCAGTCATCTGGCACGGATGATGGGGGTGCTGCAGCTGACATCCTTTGGATAGGGGATAAGATGTTTATACAGGAGTACCCTTTTAACCAGAGACAAATCGGAGAGTTAAAACCTAGAGGGGAACGCAGTACAAAATCAGTACCAGCCACAGATACAGGACAAAGTAAACAAGAGGTGCCGCATACCAGAAATGTATTTTACCCACTCAGTAAACTATTCACCAGTAATGGCCCCCGTACATTTTTTAAAATAGTTTTTACAGATTTATTCGTTTTAATGACATAAATATTGCTGTACGCGAAATGCTAAAAAAAAAAAAAAATATTCTAGAAGGGACGCACCTACAAGCCACAACGTTTGTACTTTCCCCTTTTTAATGCACTATTTATGTTTGCCTTTCCGCACTGACAGCCCTATTAGATGTAACTTTTTCGTTTTTTGCTACATGAACGTCCTACTATTCTGTGTTCTGGTGACTATTCATTTGTTTGGGGCAGTTGTTAATTTTGGCTACAGTATCCCTTTAAGGTTTGGTATTGCGGAAACAAACACACATAGCATACACTATAATCCGTACCACACTGCACCACACTGGGAAAGGGGGAGCGGGGATTTTGCATGTTTTACTATGGATATGTGGGTGTACTCTACTCTACTCCTAGACATCTTATTCCCTATCCAAAGCATAGGGGATAAGATGTCTGATCGCGGGGGTGCTGCTTGTGACCTGGCCCTGACTTTCTGGTATTCTGCACTTCGTGTTAACTTTGTCCTGTATCTGTGGCTGGTTCTGATTTTGTACTGAGTTTCCCTCTAGGTATTGACTCTCCGATATGTCTTACGTTAAAGGGGTACTCCGGTGTAGTCTGGGAGTTGCAGTTTTCCACCAGTTGGATGTCCACAGTTTGGAGACCTTGGTTCTATACAACGCAATACATGGAGTGCATGGCGCAACTCCCTGTCGGATCCGAGACTTTGCAGGTGACGTAATAACAGTTATGGCTCTTAAGAGGCGAGGAGGAAAAAACGAAAAACACAAAAATGAAAATTTTCTGTGTCCTCAAGGCCAAAATGGGAATATTAATAGTTATTGTTACAAAGCAGAAATTATCTTTACCAGTGGTCTCCAGACTGTGGATGTTTCAAAACTACAACTCCCAGCATGCCCGGACAGCCGTTGGCTGTCCGGGCATGCTGGGGGTTGTAGTTTTGCACCAGTTGGATGTCCACAGTTTGGAGACCTTGGTTCTGTACAATGCAATACAAGGAGTGTATGGCGCAGCTCCCTGCCGGATCTGAGACGTTGCACACAACATAATCTGTACACATGTCTACATTGTGATTCATTCGTTCATTCATTCATGTTGGGGGTTGTAGTTTTGCCCCAGTTGGGCGTCCACAGTTTGGAGACCTTGGTTCTATCCAACGCAATACAGGGAGTGCATGACGCAACTCCCCACTGGATCCGAGACTTTGCATATGACATAATCTGTGAACAACCCTACTCTATGATTCATTCATGTTGGGGGTTGTAGTTTTGCTCCAGTTTGGTGTCCACAGTTTGGAGACCTTGGTTCTATCTAATGCAATACAGGGAGTGGGTGGCGCAACTCCCTGCCAGATCCGAGACTTTGAATATGACATAATCTGTGCACAACTCTACTCTGTAGTTCATGCGTTCATTCATTCATGCTGAGGGTTGTAGTTTCGCCCCAGTTGGACATCCACAGTTTGGAGACCTTGTGCGCAATACAGGGAGTGGGTGGCGCAACTCCCCGCCGGATCTGAGACTTTGCATATGATATAATCTGTGAACAACTCTACTCTGTGGTTCATTCATGTTGGGGGTTGTAGTTTTGCCCCAGTTGGGCGTCCACAGTTTGGAGGCCTTGGTTCTATCCAACGCAATACAGGGAGTGCATGGCGCAACTCCCCGCCGGATCCGAGACTTTGCATATGACATAATCTGTGCACACACCTCTACTCTGTGGTTCATTCATTCATGTTGGGGGTTGTAGTTTCGCCCCAGTTGGGCGTCCACAGTTTGGAGGCCTTGGTTCTAGCCTACACAATACAGGGAGTGCATGACGCAGCTCCCCGCCGGATCCGAGACTTTGCATATGACATAATCTGTGCACACACCTCTACTCTGTGGTTCATTCATTCATTCATTCATTCATGTTGAGGGTTGTAGTTTCGCCCCAGTTGGGCGTCCACAGTTTGGAGGCCTTGGTTCTAGCCTACACAATACAGGGAGTGCATGACGCAGCTCCCCGCCGGATCCGAGACTTTGCATATGACATAATCTGTGCACACACCTCTACTCTGTGCTTCATTCAGTCATTTTTGTGAATCGTGTAAGAAAACGTAATGGCTGTGAAGGCAGCAGCACTTCCCTCCCGGACCATACATGACGATATGGCGGTATTATGTCAGTACAATGTCAGACCACCATGTGCTGAACGCGTAGCTGTAAATGTTGGCATTCAGACATCTCATCACTTACTGCCAAGCCTTTTTCTTGCATGCCTAAGAATGCCTGGCCGCACACAAAACAGTTTCCTGCAAACATTTCCACTTCCTCCGTTCCTTCCTCCAGTACATGGCAACTCCACAAAGAATGTCGTAGTGCAAAGTTATCTTTATAGTAAATATGCATTAAAGGGGTACTCCACTGCCCGAGCGTTCGCAACTTTTTGTTCCGAACGCTGGCTGCGGGGGTCCTGACGTCACGGCCACGCCCCCTCGTGATGTCACGCAACGCCCCCTCAGTGCAAGTCTATGGGAGGGGGCGTGGCAACTGCCACGCCCCCTCCCATAGACTTGCACTGAGGGGGCGTTGCATGACATCACAAAGGGCGTGGATGTGACATCACGACCCCCGCAACCCAGCGTTCGGAACAAAATGTTCTGGACGCCGGGGCAGTGGAGTACCCCTTTAAGGTAAAGGTTCTGGGTTTTGGTAAACAAAACTTTTGTGCCCACTGGTTCTTTGTGTGATGTTATAACAACGTGGACTTTGTTAGAGAAAATCCCCATAGCAAACCTCTCCTGCTCTGGACAGTTCCTGATATGGACAGAGGTGTCAGCAGAGAGCACTGTGGACAAGGCAAAAAAAGAAATTTAAAAAGAACAGAATTTCCTCTGTAGCATACAGCTGCTAAGAAGTACTGGAAGGATTAAGATTTTTTAATAGAAGTAATTTACAAATCTGTTTAACTTTCTGGCACCAGTTGATTAAAAAAAAAAAAAAAAAACAGATTACCCCTTCAACCTTTCCCCTATCCACAGAATCGGGGATGAGTAGCTGATCGCGGGAGGTTGGACGGCTGGGACCCCGCATGATCTCTTGAACAGGACCCGGCTCTGAGTGAGAAGTGCGCGCGGTAGACGGCACACGCTCCATTGATGTCTATGGGAGCTCCGAAGAGTCCAGCACTCAGACATCATCAGCGCCCCCAGAGAAATGAATGGAACATGTGCCCTTCTCACTGAGCAAGACGAGGTCCTGTTCTTGAGATCGTTGGGGGTCTCAATGGTCGGCACCCCCCCCCCCCTTCCACAAAGTGATGTGAATAGGGGATAAGTTAAAGGGGTACTCAGGTGGAAAACTTTTCTTTTTATTTTAGAAAGTTAAACAGATTTGTAAATTATTTCTATTAAAAAATCTTAATCCTTCCAGTACTTATTAGCCGCTGAATACTACAGGGGAAATTCTTTTCTTTTTTGGAACACAGAGCTCTCTGCTGACATCATGACCACAGTGCTCTCTGCTGACATCTCTGTCCATTTTAAGAACTGTCCAAGGTAGGAGAAAATCCCCATAGCAAACATATGCTGCTCTGCACAGTTCCTAAAATGGACAGAGATGTCGGCAGAGAGCACTGTGGTCATGATGTCATCAGAGAGCTCTGTGTTCCAAAAATAAAACATTTCCTTTGTAGTATTCAGCAGCTAATAAGGCTGGGTTCACACCTTGTTTTGTACTTACGGCTCCCGTATACGGCTGGGAGGAGGGGTGGGCGGGGCTTAATCATCCACGTTTTTGCCTGGTTCGTCGACCACATTTTTGCCTGCGGTCGGGAAACCGCATACGGCCAAAAACGCAGCCGACTGGAGGCTGTGGTTCACTCCGGTCGGCTCATAGACATGCATTAAATATGGTTCCCCTATACGGCTGAGTGCGGGTCCTGCGATTAAGCCCCGCCCACCCCTCCTCCCAGCCGTATACAGGGACCGTAAGTACAAAACGAGGTGTGAACCCAGCCTAAGTACTGGAAGGATTAAGATTTTTTTTAATAGAAGTAATTTACAAATCTGTTTAACTTTCTGGCACCAGTTGATAAAAAAAAAAAAATGTTTTCCACCGGAGTACCCCTTTAATTTTTGCTGAAGTACCCCTTTAAAGGGGTACTCTGGTGGAGTCAACTGTGTCAAAAGTCAACCGGTGCCAGAAAATTAAACAGATCTGTGAATTCTATTAAAAAAAATCTTAATCCTTCCAGTTCTTATTAGCTGCTGAATACTACAGAGGAAATTCTTTCTTTTTGGAACACAGAGCTCTCTGCTGACATCACGACCACAGTGCTCTCTGCTGACATCTCTGTCCATTTAGGAACTGTCCATAGTAAGAGAAAATCCCCATAGAAAACATATGCTGCTCTGGACAGTTCCTAAAATGGACAGAGATGTCAGCAGAGAGCACTGTGCTCGTGATGTCAGTAGAAAGCTCTATGTTCCAAAAAGAAAAGAATTTCCTCTGTAGTATTCAGCAGCTAATAAGTACTGGAAGGATTAAGATTTTTTAATAGAAGTCATTTACAAATCTGATTAACTTTCTGACATCAGTTGATTTAAAACTAAAAAAATGTTTTACACCGGAGTACCCCTTTAATTTTGGCTGAAGTATCTCTTTAAAGGGGTACACTGGTGGAGTCAACTGTGTTAAAAGTCAACTGGTGCCAGAAAGTTAAACAGATCTGTGAATTACTTCTAATGAAAAATCTTAATCCTTCCAGTACTTATTAGTTGCTGAATACTACAAAGGAAATTCTTTCTTTTTGGAACACAGAGCTCTCTGCTGACATCACGAGCACAGTGCTCTCTGCTGACACCTCTGTCCATTTTAAGAACTGTCCAGAGTAGGAGAAAATCCCCATAGCAAACATATGCTGCTCTGGACAGTTCCTGAGAGCACTGTGCACATGAGGTCAGAAGAGAGCTCTGTGTTCCAAAAAGAAAAGAATTTCCTATGTAGTATTCAGCAGCTAAGAAGTACTGGAAGGATTAGGATTTTTGAATAGAAGTCATTTACAAATCTGTTTAACTTTCTGGCACCAGAGATGTCAGCAGAGAGCTCTGTGTTCCAAAAAAATAAATAAAAAAAAAATAAAAAAAAGAATTTCCTCTGTAGTATTCAGCAACTAATAAGTACAGGAGGGATTAAGATTTTTTTTAATAGAAGTAATTTACAAATCTGATTTACTTTCTGACACCAGTTGATTTAAAAACAAAAAAAAAAAAGTTTTCCACCGGAGTACCCCTTTAATTTTGGCTGAAGTACCCCTTTAAGGTTTGGTATGCTGGAAACAAAGACAGAGCATACACTATAATCCGTACCACACTGCAAAAGTCAGGCCTTTATTTTAAAGGTATACTAACCACTAAGCTACTAAGCATTTTTGATCAGCTGATCATGAGAAATAGATCAGCTGGGAGATCAGCTGACAAAATCGGACAATAATCCCCGTTGCGTTGGCCCGGTAATGTGGGAGGGGTCTGGAAATTAAAAATTCTTGATAAATGGCGAAGATACATCGTAATTCAGAAAATTTCCGCCGGAATTCTCTCGGACCGGTTAGTGGTCCTGGTGGGAAGGGGAGCGGGATTTTTTTTAATGTTTCACGATGGATATGTGGGTGTCCTGTAAAGAGAGATTAATTGGATGTTTGCGTTACGCAATTCTCACGCCGCCCATAGTGATGGATTTCAAGAACCGGCCAATTTTATACAATTGTAATATCATGAATCAGCGGCGAATAAACATGTGACCTGGAAACCCCCGTCCAGAACATCCAGAACGTTAATGCGGTTGTGTACACGTTCCATCCATGCTTCTTTTTAACCCTTTGAATGACTAAAAACACCAGCGCTGCACTTAGGCTGGGTTCACACTACGTTTTTCAACTACGGTTCCCGCATACGTTTTCTATCAAAAACCGTATGGGAAAAAAACGGATGGAACAGTATGGGAAAAAGTAAACCGTGTGCGTTTTTAAACAGTATACTGTTTTTAAAAGTGCATACAGTTCCGTCAGTTTTTATAGAAAAAAAAACCATAAGTTTTTGAAAATTTTGTCCATTTTTAATGGGAGGGGTCTTGGGTGGGGACTTTAGGATTCAAATGCGCATGTGCAAAGTAAAAACGTATACGTTTTTCCCGTATGGAAACGTATACATTTGCGTTTCCCTTTGACGTCCATGTTAAAAAAAATGTATGCGGTTGCAGTACGGTTTTTAAACCGGAGTCAAAACCGTGGTTGACCACCGTACTGCAACCGCATACGTTTTTTTTTAACATGGACGTCAATGGGAAACGCACATGTATACGGTTCCATATGGGGAAAACGTATACGTTTTTACTTTGCACATGCGCATTTGAATCCTAAAGTCCCCACCCAAGACCCCTCCCATTAAAAATGGACAAAATTTTCAAAAACGTATGGTTTTTTTTTCTATAAAAACTGACGGAACTGTATGCACTTTTAAAAACAGTATACTGTTTAAAAACGCACACGGTTTACTTTTTCCCATACTGTTCCATCTGTTTTCTTCTCATACTGTTTTTGATAGAAAGCGTATGCGGGAACCGTAGTTGAAAAACGTAGTGTGAACCCAGCCTAAGTCTAGTGATCGATTTTTTTGTATTATTTTCTTTATATTTTAATAAAGTTGATGCAAAAGTGTAAGGGTCTAATGGCAGTGGTCTCCAAATTATGACACTCTTTAGATGTTGCGAAACTACAACTTCTAGCATGCCCGGACAGCCAATGGCTGTCCGGGCATGCTAGAAGTTGTAGTTTCGCAACAGCCAGGGCCGTCTTCACCTTTAGGCAAAGTAGGCAGCTGCCTAGAGCGTTTCCCAAGTAGTAGTTCTCAAAAGAATAAACCCATACAGTGCATGATGGATCATGCTAGAAGTTGTAGTTTCGCAACAGCCAGGGCCGGCTTCACCTTTAGGCAAAGTAGGCAGCTGCCTAGAGCGTTTCCCAAGTAGTAGTTCTCAAAAGAATAAACCCATACAGTGCATGATGGATCATGCTAGAAGTTGTAGTTTCGCAACAGCCAGGGCCGGCTTCACCTTTAGGCAAAGTAGGCAGCTGCCTAGAGCGTTTCCCAAGTAGTAGTTCTCAAAAGAATAAACCCATACAGTGCATGATGGATCATGCTAGAAGTTGTAGTTTCGCAACAGCCAGGGCCAGCTTCACCTTTAGGCAAAGTAGGCAGCTGCCTAGAGCGTTTCTTCAGGTCCTGACAGCCGCTAAGCTGTCACCCAAGTAGTAGTTCTCAAGAGAATAAACCCATACAGTGCATGATGGATCATGCTAGAAGTTGCAGTTTCGCAACAGTTAGGATGGATGCACTTCTGACTTTGGCTCAAAAACTGCAGTGGCAGTATTCCAAAAACTGCCAGAAAAAAAAAAAAAGTGGAAACTTAGGGACTTTTAGGTGGAATAATTGGGTTCCTCATACAGATCAATGTAGTTTCATAGAACTACATTGATCTGTGTGCTCTGTACTTGATTTTGAAAGCCTGGTCCAGCTAGGCTATATTAAAGGGGTATTCCAGGAAAAAAAAAAATTCATATCAACTGGCTCCAGAAAGTTAAACAGATTTGTAAATTACTTCTATTAAAAAAATCTTAATCCTTCCAATAATTATCAGCTGCTGAAGTTGAGTTGTTCTTTTTCTGTCTGGCAACAGTGCTCTCTGCTGACATCTCTGCTTGTCTCGGGAACTGCATAGAGTAGATTTTCTTCTACTCTGGACAGTGGACAGTTCCTGAGACACGTGTCATCAGAGAGCACTTAGATTAAGGAACAACTCAACTTCAGCAGCACATAAGTACTGACAGGATTAGGATTTTTTTTTAATACAAGTAATTTACAAATCTGTTTAACTTTCTAGAGCCAGTTCATTCATATATAAAGTTTTTTCCTGGATAACCCCTTTAATCCCAGAGCCACAGCAGCCAGGGATGCAGAGATAAGCCCTCTGGCTACTTCAGCAGTGGATCTCTCCCCCGCCATTGTGCTGCGGGGGGGGGGGGGGGGAGGTGACTTACCCCACTGGACCACCGGGGAGTGTTTACAGCTTCCTTTAGACGCCTCTGACAGCTTTGACAGCAGCGATATAAAGGGTTCATAGCCAGCCGTGGCGATCACACCACGCCGCATTAAAGGTGTACTCCACTGCCCCAGTTTTCGGAACATTTTGTTCCGAACGCTGGGTGTGGGCGGTTGAAGGCACCTTGGTTGGGAAACACGGACCTAAGGGGTTACAATGCCAAAGGTCTATTAATGGGGATGTGTATAATAATCAATAAACAGATGAAAACAAAATAATAATACAAAATAAATAAGACAACAAACTAAAATTATAGTAAAAAATAAAATAAACAGATATACAAAACAAAATAACAATACAAAATAAATAAGTAAATCAACAAAAAAATATAGTAACAAAGAAAAAAATAAACAGATATAAAAAAATAATTGAACAAAATAAATAAATCAACATACAAAAGAATATAGTAAATAAATAAACAGATATACAAAACAAAATAATAAATCAAAATAAATTAATCAACATACAAAAGAATATAGTAACTAAATAAATAAACAGATATACAAAACAAAATAATAAATCAAAATAAATAAATCAACATACAAAACAAAATAATAAATAATAAAAAAAAATATTTAAAACATTGGGGGGGGAAAAGCCCCCAAAAAAGCCCAAACAACAGCTTCTGATCTATTATATATCTACTATATGTCCTATATAGAAACACAAGAAAAGGGACGCAAAATAAAAAAAATATAAAATAATTTTTTATAAAGGATAAATACATGAAAAAAAAAGTGGAGGGCAGCACTGTCCCGGCACTGGAGGGGTTAAGTGGATAGCATATTAATGTTACCAGCTGATAATAATCTGTTTTCTATGTGACTTATTGACTCTTCTGGTCGCCATCTGTCTCGCGGTGCTCGGTATCTCGCCCTCACTACCCATCTGTTGGCGCCCGCACTCGCTCCTTATCGTACATTTACTGTTGTTATACACAGATACTGTATATCCCCATCTGCTCCATCACATAGAGAGGTATCTATGGGCCCCTGATTTATCATTTACAGCCCATATGGACAATAATGGACGTTACTTCTCCGTATGTTTTATGGTCTTCACTGTGGAGGCTCCAGATCCGAGGACTACAACCCCCATCCACACAAATGATCTATATACTACTCACTATACTAGGAACAAATATTACCTCCATACAGTGATTAAATATTACCTCCATATAGTGATTATATATATTACCTCCATACAGTGATTATATATATTACCTCCATACCGTGATTATATATATTACCTCCATATAGTGATTATATATATTACCTCCATATAGTGATTAAATATATTACTTCCATACAGTGATTATATATATTACCTCCATACAGTGATTATATATATTACTTCCATACAGTGATTAAATATATTACTTCCATATAGTGATTATATATATTACCTCCATACAGTGATTATATATATTACCTCCATATAGTGATTATATATATTACTTCCATATAGTGATTATATATATTACTTCCATATAGTGATTAAATATATTACTTCCATACAGTGATTATATATATTACCTCCATACAGTGATTATATATATTACCTCCATACAGTGATTAAATATATTACCTCCATACAGTGATTATATATATTACCTCCATACAGTGATTATATATATTACCTCCATACAGTGATTAAATATATTACCTCCATACAGTGATTAAATATATTACCTCCATATAGTGATTAAATATATTACCTCCATACAGTGATTATATATATTACCTCCATATAGTGATTATATATATTACCTCCATATAGTGATTAAATATATTACCTCCATACAGTGATTATATATATTACCTCCATACAGTGATTATATATATTACCTCCATATAGTGATTATATATATTACCTCCATACAGTGATTAAATATATTACCTCCATACAGTGATTAAATATATTACCTCCATATAGTGATTAAATATATTACCTCCATACAGTGATTATATATATTACCTCCATATAGTGATTATATATATTACCTCCATATAGTGATTAAATATATTACCTCCATACAGTGATTATATATATTACCTCCATACAGTGATTATATATATTACCTCCATACAGTGATTATATATATTACCTCCATACAGTGATTATATATATTACCTCCATACAGTGATTATGTATATTACCTCCATACAGTGATTATATATATTACCTCCATACAGTGATTATATATATTACCTCCATACAGTGATTATGTATATTACCTCCATACAGTGATTAAATATTGTCACGATCCCGGCTGGTAGGAGGTGGATCCTCTGTGCCAGAGAGGGATTGGCGAGGACCGCGCTAGTGGACCGGTTCTAAGTCACTACTGGTTTTCACCAGAGCCCGCCGCAAAGCGGGATGGTCTTGCTGCGGCGGTAGTGACCAGGTCGTATCCACTAGCAACGGCTCAACCTCTCTGACTGCTGAAGATAGGCGCGGTACAAGGGAGTAGACAAAGGCAAGGTCGGACGTAGCAGAAGGTCGGGGCAGGCAGCAAGGATCGTAGTCAGGGGCAACGGCAGGAGGTCTGGAACACGGGCTAGGAACACACAAGGAACGCTTTCACTAGGCACAAGGGCAACAAGATCCGGCAAGGGAGTGCAGGGGAAGTGAGGTATAAGTAGGGAGTGCACAGGTGGAAACTAATTAAGCTAATTGGGAAGATTGGGCCAGGCACCATCATTGGTGCACTGGCCCTTTAAATCGCAGAGACCCGGCGCGCGCGCGCCCTAGGGAGCGGGGCCGCGCGCGCCGGGACAGGACCGACGGAGAGCGAGTCAGGTACGGGGACCGGGGTGCGCATCGCGAGCGGGCGCCACCCGCATCGCGAATCGCATCCCGGCTGGAGGCGGGACCGCAGCGCACCCGGTCAGTGGATCTGACCGGGGCGCTGCAACAACGAGGATGAGGCGAGCGCTCCGGGGAGGAACGGGGACCCGGAGCGCTCGGCGTAACAGTACCCCCCCCCCTTGGGTCTCCCCCTCTTCTTGGGGCCAAAGAATCTGAGGAAAAAAAAAACTCAATTTTTTCGTGATGAGGTCCGATGCACATTAGGAGGGGTTCCGTGCGGTAACGCACGAGACAGTCCAATTTTTCATTGTTAACACAATTGATGTAGAGGGGTCTGGCGAGACTGGTCACAGGGACGTTGAACCTGTTGATAAGAGAGGCCAAAAAAAAATTTCCTGCAGATCCGGAATCCAAGAAGGCCATAGTAGAGAAGGCAGAGGCAGATATCCGCACAGGCACAGTAAGGCGTGGAGAAGCAGAGTTGACATCAAGAACTGTGTCACCTTTGTGCGGAGTCAGCGTGCGTCTTTCCAGGCGGGGAGGACGGATAGGACAATCCTTCAGGAAGTGTTCGGTACTGGCATAGTACAGGCAAAGATTCTCCATGCGGCGTCGTGTCCTCTCTTGAGGTGTCAAGCGAGACCGGTCAACTTGCATAGCCTCCACGGCGGGAGGCACAGGAACGGTTTGCAGAGGACCAGAGGAGAGAGGAGCCGGGGAGAAAAAACGCCTCGTGCGAACAAAGTCCATATCCAGGCGGAGCTCCAGACGCCATCCGGAAAAACGCATGTCAATGCGAGTGGCTAGATGAATGAGTTCATGTAGGTTAGCAGGAGTCTCTCGTGCGGCCAGAACATCTTTAATGTTGCTGGATAGGCCTTTTTTAAAGGTCGCGCAGAGAGCCTCACTATTCCAGGACAACTCGGAAGCAAGAGCACGGAACTGAATGGCGTACTCGCCAACGGAAGAAACACCCTGGGCCAGGTTCAGCAGGGCAGTCTCGGCAGAAGAAGCTCGGGCAGGCTCCTCGAAGACACCACGGACCTCAGCGAAGAAGGACTGGACTGTGGCTGTGGCAGGATCATTGCGGTCCCAGAGTGGTGTGGCCCCAGACAAGGCCTTTCCAGAAAGGAGACCACGGCAGAGTCTAGAGTCCTCATCAAATTTGTCCGGCAGGGACAAGCAGGGGTTAGGAGCGGCCGGTTGCTGCGGAGGAGTTGCAGGAGCCGGCGGAGGAGATGGTTGTTGCAGTTGCAGCTGCTGTAACTGTGACTTCAGTTGCTGTGTCACGGTGGACAAGTATGCCAGCTGGTGATTTTGTTGGATGATCATCGTGGAAATGTCGGCAAGACTTGACAACGGCACCTCAGCGGAATCCATGGCCGGACGCTGCGGAGGAGTTGCAGGAGACGGCGGAGGAGATGGTTGTTGCAGTTGCAGCTGCTGTGTCAGTGGCAGCAGCTGCTGTAACTGTGACTTCAGTTGCTGTTTCACGGAGGACAAGTATGCCAGCTGGTGATTTTGTTGGGTGATCATCGTGAAAATGTCGGCAAGACTTGACAGCGGCACCTCAGCGGAATCCATGGCCGGATCTACTGTCACGATGCCGGCTGGTAGGAGGTGGATCCTCTGTGCCAGAGAGGGATTGGCGAGGACCGCGCTAGTGGACCGGTTCTAAGTCACTACTGGTTTTCACCAGAGCCCGCCGCAAAGCGGGATGGTCTTGCTGCGGCGGTAGTGACCAGGTCGTATCCACTAGCAACGGCTCAACCTCTCTGACTGCTGATGATAGGCGAGGTACAAGGGAGTAGACAAAGGCAAGGTCGGACGTAGCAGAAGGTCGGGGCAGGCAGCAAGGATCGTAGTCAGGGGCAACGGCAGGAGGTCTGGAACACGGGCTAGGAACAAACAAGGGAACGCTTTCACTAGGCACAAGGGCAACAAGATCCGGCGAGGGAGTGCAGGGGAAGTGAGGTATAAGTAGGGAGTGCACAGGTGGAAACTAATTAAGCTAATTGGGAAGATTGGGCCAGGCACCATCATTGGTGCACTGGCCCTTTAAATCGCAGAGACCCGGCGCGCGCGCGCCCTAGGGAGCGGGGCCGCGCGCGCCGGGACAGGACCGACGGAGAGCGAGTCAGGTACGGGGACCGGGGTGCGCATCGCGAGCGGGCGCTACCCGCATCGCGAATCGCATCCCGGCTGGAGGCGGGACCGCAGCGCACCCGGTCAGTGGATCTGACCGGGGCGCTGCAACAACGAGGATGAGGCGAGCGCTCCGGGGAGGAACGGGGACCCGGAGCGCTCGGCGTAACAAATATATTACCTCCATACAGTGACTAAATATATTACCTCCATACAGTGATTATATATATTACCTCCATACAGTGATTATATATATTACCTCCATACAGTGCTTACATATTACCTCCATACAGTGATTATATATATATTACCTCCATACAGTGATTATATATATTACCTCCATACAGTGATTAAATATATTACCTCCATACTGTGAGTAAATATATTACCTCCATACAGTGATTATATATATTACCTCCATACAGTGATTATATATATTACCTCCATACAGTGATTATATATATTACCTCCATACAGTGATTAAATATATTACCTCCATACAGTGACTAAATATATTACCTCCATACAGTGATTATATATATTACCTCCATACAGTGCTTACATATTACCTCCATACAGTGATTATATATATTACCTCCATACAGTGATTATATATATTACCTCCATACAGTGATTATATATATTACTTCCATATAGTGATTATATATATTACTTCCATACAGTGATTAAATATATTACTTCCATATAGTGATTATATATATTACCTCCATACAGTGATTATATATATTACCTCCATATAGTGATTATATATATTACTTCCATATAGTGATTATATATATTACTTCCATATAGTGATTAAATATATTACTTCCATACAGTGATTATATATATTACCTCCATATAGTGATTATATATATTACCTCCATACAGTGATTAAATATATTACCTCCATACAGTGATTAAATATATTACCTCCATATAGTGATTAAATATATTACCTCCATACAGTGATTATATATATTACCTCCATATAGTGATTATATATATTACCTCCATATAGTGATTAAATATATTACCTCCATACAGTGATTATATATATTACCTCCATACAGTGATTATATATATTACCTCCATACAGTGATTAAATATATTACCTCCATACAGTGATTAAATATATTACCTCCATATAGTGATTAAATATATTACCTCCATACAGTGATTATATATATTACCTCCATATAGTGATTATATATATTACCTCCATATAGTGATTAAATATATTACCTCCATACAGTGATTATATATATTACCTCCATACAGTGATTATATATATTACCTCCATATAGTGATTATATATATTACCTCCATACAGTGATTAAATATATTACCTCCATACAGTGATTAAATATATTACCTCCATATAGTGATTAAATATATTACCTCCATACAGTGATTATATATATTACCTCCATATAGTGATTATATATATTACCTCCATATAGTGATTAAATATATTACCTCCATACAGTGATTATATATATTACCTCCATACAGTGATTATATATATTACCTCCATACAGTGATTATATATATTACCTCCATAGAGTGATTGAATATATTACCTCCATACAGTGATTATATATATTACCTCCATACAGTGATTATATATATTACCTCCATACAGTGATTATATATATTACCTCCATACAGTGATTATATATATTACCTCCATACAGTGATTATATATATTACCTCCATACAGTTATTATATATATTACCTCCATATAGTGGTTAAATATATTACCTCCATACAGTGATTAAATATATTACCTCCATACAGTGATTATATATATTACCTCCATACAGTGATTATATATATTACCTCCATACAGTGATTATATATATTACCTCCATATAGTGGTTAAATATATTACCTCCATACAGTGATTAAATATATTACCTCCATACAGTGATTAAATATATTACCTCCATACTGTGATTAAATATATTACCTCCATACAGTGATTATATATATTACCTCCATACTGTGATTAAATATATTACATCCATACAGTGATTATATATATATTACCTCCATACAGTGACTAAATATTAACTCTTTACAGTCAATAAAAGTTACCTCTATACAGGGATTGAATATTACTGCCATACTGTTACTGAACAAAACACTTTATACGAAGACCAATTTTACCAATGCCAATAATACTGCCAAACTGTGACCATTACTACATGCACCCACACTGACCTGTTCTTCTCCTGGATACTGTTTCTAGTGATAGACAGCAGCACTACACAGGCTTTTCAGACCATATCAGGGCAGTTCCATCTTATGACTCCAGGTGACATCTTCTAGGATCGGCGTCGCTCACTTTTACGGTATTTTCCATCCGGTCCAGTCCGCCATGAAGACTTCTTTCAAAATACTTTATAGGTTGTAAAGAACTGAAAATTGTCATTTGTTGTGTTTGCAGCATTTACTGAAATCAAAAGCAATTTACATCAAACTTTTAACAACATTTTACCTTTTTAAACATTTTAACAGGTCACATTACATTGTAACACAGGACCCCAATTTGATAGCAGCTTCACAAGTCTTGTATCCATTGAACTTGTGAATTTTTGGACAGTTTCTGCTTGAATTTGCTTGAAGATGTCAGAATAGCCTCCCAGAGCTGCTGTTTGGATGTAAACTGCCTCCCACCCTCATAGATCTTTTGGATGCTCCAAAGGTTCTCAATAGGACTGAGGTCAGGGGAGGATGGAGGCCACATCATGACTTTCTCTCCATTTATCCCCTTAGCAGCCATTGATGCAGAAGTATTCTTTGCAGCATGAGATGGCACATTGTCATGCATGAAGATGATTTTTATTACGGAAAGCATAGTTCTTCCTTCTGTACCAGGGAAGAAAGTGGTCAGTCAGAAACTCCACATACTTTGCAGAAGTCATCTTTACACCTTCGGGAACACTAAGGGGGCCAACCAGCTCTCTTCCCATGATTCCGGCCCTAAACATGACTCCACCGCAGCCTTGTTGGAACATCGTGGCCGTCCACCAACTATCCACTACTCCATCCATCTGGACCATCCAGCGTTGCACGGCACTCATCAGTGAACAGGACTGTTTGAAAATTAGTCTTCATGTATTTTTCTGCCCAATGCAGCTGTTTCTGCTTGTGAGCATTGGTTAGTGGTGGCCGAATAGAAGGTTTATACATAGTTGCAGGAACTCTGGAGGACTCTACACCTTGATGTCTGTGGGACTCCAGAGGCACCAGCAGCTTCAAATATCTGTTTGCTGCTATGTAATGGTATTTTAGCAGCTGCTCTTTTGATCTGATGCATGGATCTGGCAGAAATCTTCCTCAATATTTGCCTTTATCTGCACGAACCCGTTTGTGCTGTGAATCAGCCACAAATCTCTTAATAGAGCGATGATCACGCTTAAGTTTTCGTGAAATATCTAATGTTTTCATACCTCGTCCAAGACATTGAACTATTTCACTCTTTTGGACAGCAGAGAGATCCTTTATCTTCCCCATATTGCTTGAAAATGGTGTCTGCTTAACAATGTGGAACACCCACCCTTAGTAGTTTTTCCTTAAATTGGGCTCACCTGGCACAATCTAATTATCACAGGTGTCCGAGATTGTTTTCAGTGATCAAACGAGCCTGAGACACAATGTATCCATGAGTTACAATGAAAACCAAAATATTTAATCTTTGTGACACTTAAAGGGGTACTCCGCTGCTCAGCGTTTGGAGCTTGTGCCGTCATAGCCCCGCTCCCTCAATGCAAGTCTATGGGAGGGGGCGTGACGACCGTCACGCCCCCTCCCATAGACTTGCATTGAGGGGGCAGGGCGTGATGTCACTAGGGGGCGGGGCTATGATGTCACAAGCTCCCTGCTCCGGCGTTTGGAACAGTTTGTTCCAAACACTGAGCAGCGGAGGACCCCTTTAAATAGAATTTGCATAATAATTTTGAACAGAGTGTATATACCCTGGCCTAAGTAAAGAAGCTTGGTTATACCCCCTGGCACTCAAGTTACATGTTTCAGTTGCCCAGCTTACATATACCCCTAATTTTGTCATGACTATGTTTGTGCACCAAAAAAAAAAGCCCTAAAAACAATAGTTCCAGATAGTGCCCAAAAAATAACAACGCCAGAGTGCCCCCTATTGTGTCGGACGTTAGTTGTACCCCAGCCAGTAATAATGCACCAATAAGTAAAAGTGCCCCAGTGTATCCCATAAAGTAACAATGCTCACAGTAGTGTCACGACTATTGCTACACAGACTACTGTCATTCCTCATCTCTTACACAGACCGCTCCGTATGTTCCCTACCTATCTGGTGAACTACTCAAAAATTTTAAAAACAATGTCATATTTTTGTCCTAATAGACGTATTGGGCTTTCATTAGATTTCCAGTTTCCAAAGATTATCACCTCCACCCAGGGCCGGATTAACCCAACGGGCTAAAGGGGCTGCAGTCCATGGGCCTGATGCTGGGAGCCCTGTCCCGAGCTACATTTTTATCCCACGTTCTGTGCTGGGCCTGTTATTTATGATTACGGGTTGCACTGAAGGGGGTCTTCTGGCTCTGGGACATGAGTAAAATCAGAAGGGGCCACTTAGAGACCAAGAGCAAGGCTTCTGGTAGCACTGAGGTGCAGGCGTGCTGCCTCCATTACAGACGTGACAGTGTCCCCCTCTTCAGTAGCAGCTGGCCCCATGTACGTGGACCCTGAAAGCCAATTGCAAATTCCTTAAAAGGGGTATTCCGTCCCTAGACATCTTATCCCCTATCCAAAGGATAGTGGATAAGATGTCTGATTGCGGGGGACCCCCACGTTCTCGGCTGCAGCACCCTAGACATCCGGTGCACGAAGCGAACTGCGCTCCGTGCCGGATGACTGGCAATGTGGGGTGGAGGCTCGTGACGTCACGCCCATTCTTGATGTCATGGCCATGCCCCCTCAATGCAAGTCTACAGCTGTCACGCCTCCTCCCATAGACTTGCATTGAGGGGGCGCTGGGTTGTGATGTCACGTGTGGGTCACGGCCGTGATGTCACAAGCTTCTGGTACTGCACCCGACGCTCTAAACCAATGCCAGGTGCAGCAGGAAGATCACAAGGATGTCTTGTTTTGGTGAGTGCTTCTTTAATGGTTAATCTTGTTTTTCACAAGTTTTTTTTGTTTGGGGGTGTGGTGGTGTTGTATCTTTGCGGGTGGTGTGGTGGTGGTGGTGATGTGTGGTGGTGTGGTGACCCGGTACAGAACGTACTGCTTTGCCTGCCTGTCAGGTAGATGTTGCCTCAGGTGTCTGTTTCGGGCCAACATCTCCAGGGAACTTATTTAATTTTGTATTTATTGTTCTATGTTTTATGTTAATGTTTGTTGTTCATATTGTATAAAGTGTACTGTGCCTTTAAGGGAAAGGTTTCAGAGGTGTCATGTGATCACTGTGGCCAAATACAGTCATAGGCCCTAAGTGTGTGAGGAGTTGAAGAGAGGAGAGGAGGTCTAGTCTTGGTCTAGGAGAGGAGTGCTAGTTGCGGTCCTGAGGGAGAAGGAGCTATGTCTGGTCCTGGGCTAGGAGGAGAGTGGGGAGTGGGTGTGGTGTGGGGGAGAGGTCAGTGCAGCGTCCAAGTCATAGAAGTCAGTGGAGTCTTAGAAGAAGTTAAGTCGGACGAGTCAGTCAAAGGCCAAGTTGTGGGAGAAGTGCCTGAGAGCCGAAAGGCCCATAGCACAAGTTAAGTATAGTGAGAGTGAAGTTCCTCTGGCCACCTTAGTCCAAAATTACAAGTTCACCAATTCCGTGGATGTATCATGAAGTCCAAGGCTGTGTCAGTTGACTCTAAAGTCAGCATAAAGTCAAGTTAGGTCATAAAAGCTGCACTGTAACTACAAGCCCCAGAGTGCCCAGTGGTCTAAAGTGACTATTTCTGCAATTTGCTGTTAAATTGCATGGAATGTATAATCTTTGAGTACAAGTAGTTTCCATAACCCTGCATCTGTGATTTTCATTGCCCCAGCGCTTGGCTCAGGAAGCTGCTAATAATTGGAAGGTGGAGGTTAACACTACCCTGGCATCACAAACTCTTATTTTAGTCACAACACCCTGTCAATACACTACACACGCCACCCCCTTAGTATTCCACAGTGGCAGGTGGAGTGGTGGTGTTGCTGCAAATAAGTGCGGTGGTGATGTTGTGTTGTGGCAGGCGGTATGGCGTTTGGGGTGGGGGTGCTGCAGTGGTTGGAAGGGGCCTCACAGTATCTGTATTTCTAAAGCCGGTCCTGCCACAACCAACCCCTCCATCCTGGCAGTCACTATTGACCACAGCATCTAAGGAGTTAAAAGATAGCAGATGAACTGTATTGGTTTGATTAGTGTTCGGGGGCTGGGAGTGTACGGCGCGTAGTGCTGCAATGTTCTTCTGAATCGTCAGGTGGTAAAAAGAACTTAAAAGTCCCCAAAACCACTGCTATAAAAACACAAAATCAGGGATGGTAAGAATCGAACAAAAAATAACAAATAATCTGAACCGAAAAAATGCAGGTGATTTTGAGAGAATGTAAAACAAGTTTCATATTCCAGTCCCTGAGCTGATAATAATCAACTTACTAGAAAGCGATACGGGGAAATAGTGACTTATAGTAAATGACGTGATACATAACGGGGGCGATCGTAAAAGCCCCTCGGGAACAACATAGAACATGAAATATGAAAATATTTTTAAACAAACAAAATTACAAAATTATTTTTCCCCCATAAGTTGCGAATCTGCCAACTAACAAGCACTAACAACGACACCGCGAAAAACACAACAGGTTTCTTCCTTTTTTTTCGTTATCTAAAATAATAATGAACATTTGGGAACTTTATAGGAACAATAATTTTTCCCTGTAACAGGTAGAACCACGTTTAGTTACAGTAACTTAAATGTTTTTCTGTAATAGTTCAATTATCTCGCACCGTTTAAGAGAAATGTTGTATTGTTGCTGCGGCGGCGACAATTCACTGGAGATTCTGGAGATTCATTATAGGTGTGGTGTCCCGGTACCACATCCTATCCGGTACCTTTGTATATAGGTCCCCATAGCCAGAGTCCCTAGGACGTCGGGGTTCTTCTTAACTAGCCCGCCCCTAGTCACCTCTCATCTAGATATTAGTTATCTAATAATTCCCCAGGATTTGTATATATATAGGATTGTACAAGTGTATATAAATGGTTAATTACCTGTGCATAGCGTAGCAGGACCTGCGAGTCACGTGACCATGTGAACTCTATGGTTTTATGCTTAAGGACCTTTGGAGGTCCTTGTGACGTTTATCTCCCATCGCTCCTTGTTATGGTGAGTGATAGTTGATTGGACCAGTAAAAATGGCCCCGCCCCTGTCCATATAAGGGAGCGGCAGCCATTGCTCACGCTCTTTCCTCGTGGGCTGTTGATGGAGAAGGATCTGCGCTGCTGTCATCAGTAAGTTTAGGCCTGAGCCTTGCCGCGACAGCTGATATCTGCTAAATTGTGAGTGTGTCAATCCCTAAACACTCTGCAAGATCACCGGACCTTATCTATCCCCTAAATCCGGATGGATCTTCGCAATATTCCCTAATTCAGAGACTTTCATGAGAAGTCAAGGTCCGCAACAACTGTCAGTCTAGATAGAGACTGTTTGAATGAGACTGTTATTGTGCATTGGATGTACCGCAAGCATTTAAGTAAAGTTATCCAAGTTCAAGTACCTTGTGGACCTTCAGTCATTTTATACATGCACCTATCGTTATTGGGAAGGGCGGCGATAGGCCGGAGAATTACCTCAGCATACTAGCCCTCAGCCTGGCGTCACAAACTATAGGGTTAACATTAACCCCTCATCTACCGAAACAACACCCCAACTACCATACACCCCCCAAGGCCTACCACATAGGTGTCCTTTGAAGGGGTACTCCACTGGAAAACATATTTTTTTAAAATCAACTGGTGCCACAGAGTTAAACAGATTTGTAAATGACTTCTATTTAAAAATCTTCATCCTTCCAGTACTTATCAGCTGCTGTATGCTCCACAGGAAGTTCTTTTTTTTCTGGAGTTCTTTTCTGTCTGACCACAGTGCTCTCTGCTGACACATCTGTCCTTATCAGGAACTGTTCAGAGCAGGATATGTTTGCTATGGGGATTTGCTCCTACTCTGGACAGTTCCTGACATGGACAGAGGTGTCAGCAGAGAGCACTGTGGTCAGACAGAAAAGAAATCCAAAAAGACATACAACTTCCTCTGTAGTATGCAGCAGCTGATAAGTACTGGAAGAATTAAGATTTTTTTGAATAGAAGTAATTTACAAATCTGTTTAACTTTCTGGCACCAGTTGATTTTAAAAAGATTGCTTTTCACTGGAGTACCCCTTTAAGTAATACATATATAAAATAATGGACTTATATTTTCCTACCCAGTTTATAAGTGTTGGTCCACTTTTGGGGGAAAAATTACTCATATCAAAATCTGTTTGTTTATAGCAGCGTTTCAGAACCAGGGCGCCCCAGAAGTTAAATAACTACAACTCTCAGCATGCCCTAACAGCCAAAGACAATCAGCAGCTGGGACTCACAGATAATGCCAGACATCCCCTATTGGGTCAATGTTGACGCTTTCGGTCCCAGAACCAGGAAGAAGACCAGTGTCGGGGCTAAAAACTTTACACTGCCACTCAGCCTATCGCCGAAAGAGGCGGGACTTCGCTGTGGGCGGTGATTGGCTGAGTGCAGTATGACTCACCGACCACCGGCAACCAGGAAGAGGATCACGGTGGAGGCCGAAACGGGTTACTGGAGGCACCAGGGGAGCAGCAGCAGGTATGTATCCCTTTATTTTTTTTTACTCCCGGAGTACTCCTTTAAAGGGTTAAAGAGATCCACCTCTGTTACATAAATATGTGCATTTTACAAATAGTTACCTGCCCCAGACCCTTTACATTTTGGCAGTAAGGTCGGACACTTTCTACCTTTATATGTAGATACCTGTGAGATGACTCACCTAGATCTCTGCAGATAGATACGGAGAATTACGCAAACAGAGGAATGACCCCAGGGTATGTCAGAGCTGATAAAAGCTGCAAGGGTTAAGATTTTGATATAGAAATAATTTACAAATCTGTAGAATTTTCTGGCACCAGTTGATTTGAAAAAAAAATAATAATAATTTCCTCCGGAGTAGCCCTTTTAACCCCTTAAAGGGGTACTCCGCTGCTCAATGTTTGGAACAAAATGTTCCGAACGCTTAGAGCCGGAGCCGGGAGCTCGTGATGTCATAGCCCCGCCCCCTCGTGTCGTCACGTCACCTCAATGCAAGTCTATGGGCGGGAGCTTGACATCCTCTTCCTTGTGTCACGTGACCTGGACAATTCAAAATGTACGTCTATGGGGCCACCCACATCTCACGGACATAGAGCGGGAAGAGGAGTTGGTGCTAATATAGAAGTTCCATCTTAGGCGTCTGGTTTGGAGTCTGGTTAATTTAAGAATTCGGTCTGGGCTGTGATTAATTTAGGGGTATGAATACTTCTAGGGGACTGTCTTGTAGTCAGAATTTATGCAGGGCCTGGTCTGGTTCCTGGTCCAGATGTTTAAAGCATTCTTGTCTTGATGGTAGCATATGTCCTAAAGGGGTACTCCAGCATTTGGAACATTTTGTACTGAACGCTTGGAGCAGGAGGAGGTGATCGTGGTGACACGCCCCCTCCCATAGACATGAACGGAGGGAGCGTGGCGAGACATCACGAGGGGGCATGACCGTGACATCACCACCACTGCCGTAGGAACCCGGCATTTGTTTAGAACGCCGGGGGGGGGGGGGCAGCAGTGGGACCCCCACGATCAGACATCACATCCCCTATCCTTCGCGATGTCTAGCAGTGGAGTGCCCCTTTAAATTTTACGGCAACTTCTGAGCCTGACACCTGCCCCAAGACTATCATGATCTCGAGATGGATTTGCCAACGTCCTGAAGACTTGCATGAGATTTCCGGCAAATCCATCTCCAGATCGTAATAGTCCTGGAGTAAGCCTCAGGCCCAGACGTTGTCATGAAACGTAAACACCCATCTTACCCCCAGGACGCTTAAATTATTTTAGGAAAGTGCTGAAGTGCTGGGCAGTGGGACCTAACCCCAATGGGGTCGGAAGAACAAAGAAGATGAGAAGGTTGCGGCTTCTTCTCAGAACATTGTGCCCCCTCCGCAGTCTTCCTCTTCTCACTCATACATCACTATGATTCCTCAATTAAATGGGCACGCTCATTAAAACGAATTTTTGCTGTTACACTCCTTATGGTAAATAAAAAAAACCTTTCTTATGTCCTTTATTTAAAAAAAAAAAAAATGACGATTTCTTTGTGTTTAAAAAAGCTGCCACTAGGTGTCTCCCTACTTGTCCAGAGCACTCCCCCCCCCCCCCCCCATCTCTTGCACAGACTTTGGACTCCTGCTGGCCTGGCAGAAGTCCAACCACAGGAAATGCAGTCTGGAGTGCTGAGGGGGGTGTGGGGGGGAGGGGGGGGTGTGCAGCCTTACCAATCATAGCTCATCTCACACTGAACTGCTCTGGGCTGTGTGTAGCAGAGTAAGGGAGGAAGTTCTCCCCTGTATGGCTTCAGATGATGTCACGCCTGCTGGGGAACGCCCCTTCCCAGTCTGTGAATCTGACTGAGACTGAGCAGAAAATACAGAGCAATATCAAGGTAGAAAACTAAAAAATAATAAAAAAAAAAAAGGCCGGGGGTGGTTTATCATGATGGGGGCAGTGACCTTGGGGCATTATAACATTTAACAAGATAATGAGAGGTACTTGTTAACATATAAATCATATAAGGTGTTGCGATGAAATTCTGGCATTTTGTGGGGGGCTATCAGCTGTCAATGGGTTACAGCTGACACCCACCATGTATTGAACAGGCTCAGCTCCGGAGCCCACTCTGTTCAACCTTCCTGACATTATGACAGTCATGTATGTCAAAGTTTAGGAAGGAGTTAAAGGGGTATTCCAGGCCAAAACTTTTTTTTTATATATATAAACTGGCTCCGGAAAGTTAAACAGATTTGTAAATTACTTCTATTAAAAAAAATCTTAATCCTTCCAATAGTTATTACCTTCTGAAGTTGAGTTGCTGTTTTCTGTCTAACTGCTCTCTGATGACTCACTTCCCAGGAGCTGTGCAGTTTCTATGGGGATATTTTCCCATCATGCACAGCTCCCGGGACATGACATCATCATTGAGCATAGAAGCTAATAACTATTGGAAGCATTAAGATTTTTTAATAGAAGTAATTTACAAATCTGTTTAACTTTCCGGAGCCAGTTGATATATATAAAAAAAAAAAGTTTTTGCCTGGAATACCCCTTTAACCCCTTCACGACCATGGACGTGTATACACGTCCAATTGCCATACCGGCCGGCCCCCAGCTGTTTCTTGTAGCTGGGGGCCGGCGTTAATAGCCGACACGCGGCCGGCTATTAACCCTTTAGATCGCCGCTGTCAAAGCTGACAGCGGCGTCTAAAGGTGCCTGTATCCAGTCCCTGGTGGTCCAGCTCTCTGAATGATACATCCTGGCAGGACCAGGCTTTATCAATCGAGCGCAGAGCACACAGATGAATGGGATTGTATGTCATCCCATTCATCTGTATGAGGAATCAAATGATTCCTCCTAAAAGTCCCCTAAGGGGACTAAAAGTGTAAAAGAAAAAAAGGTTAAAAAAAAAGTTTAACACACACACATTAACCCCTTCCTTATTAAAAGTTTAAATCACCCCCCTTTTCCCAAATTCCATATAAATAATATATAAACATAATACAAATAAACATATGTGGTATCGCCGCGTGCGTAAATGTCCGAACTATAAAAATATATCATTATTTAAACCGCACGGTCAATGGCGTACGCGCAAAAAAATTTCAAAGTCCAAAATAGCGTATTTTTGGTCACTTTTTATATCCTGAAAAAGTGAATAAAAAGCGATCAAAACATCCGATCAATACAAAAATGGTACCAATAAAAACTTCAGATCACGTCGTAAAAAATGAGCCCTCATACCGCCCCATATGCAGAAAAATAAAAAAGTTATAGGGGTCAGAAAATGACAATTTTAAACGTATACATTTTCCTACGTGTAGTTATGATTTTTTCCAGAAGTCCGACAAAATCCAACCTATATAAGTAGGGGATCATTTTAACCGTATGGACCTACAGAATAAAGAGAAGGTGTCATTTTTAGCGAAAAATGTACTGCGTAGAAACGGAAGCCCCCAAAAGTTACAAAATGGCATTTTTTCTTCAATTTTGTCGCACAATGATTTTGGGGTAAAATGACTAATGTCACTGCAAAGTAGAATTGGTGGCACAAACAATAAGCCCTCATATGGATTTTTAGGTGCAAAATTTAAAGGGTTATGATTTTTAAAAGGTGAGGAGGAAAAAATGAAAGTGCAAAAACGGAAAAAAACGTGGTCCTTAAAGGGGTACTCCGCCCCTAGACATCTTATCCCCTATCCAAAGGATAGGGGATAAGATGTCAGATCGCCGGGGTCTCACTGCTGGGGACCCCGGGGATCGCCGCTGCAGCACCCCGCTATCATTACTGCGCAGAGCGAGTTCGCTCTGCACGTAATGACGGGCAATACAGGGGCCGAAGCATCGTTACGTCACGGCTCCGCCCCTCGTGACGTCACGGCCCGCCCCCGTCAATACAAGTCTATGGGCGCCCCCTGCCATAGACTTGCATTAAGGGGACGGGCCGTGATGTCATGAGGGGCGGAGCCAGGAGCCATGACGTCACGCTGCTCCGGCCCCTGTATCGCCCATCATTACGCACAGAGCGAACTCGCTCTGTGCAGTAATGATGGCGGGGTGCCGCAGAGGCGATCCCCGGGGTCCCCAGCAGCGGGACCCCAGTGATCTAACATCTTATCCCCTATCCTTTGGATAGGGGATAAGATGCCAGGGGCAGAGTTCCCCTTTAAGGGCTTAAAACCTGAGTATCACATTTCACTGTGTTTTCACTTCAGCTGCAGGTGTTAAACACGAAGACTACGGTCTAATCGTTTCCTTGAAATGACGGTATTATAGGTGCAGTAAGGAACCTGCCCGGTATCAGTGAAAGAGAAATTGAACTTCAGGCATGTCATCCCGGTCACGTCTTCTACAGTCACAATGTTCATCGCCTGTCACGTCTCAGGAATGTTAATTGTTCCGTCAAACAGCTGTTCCATATTTATGTCACATTCTGACCGAGTTTATTGCCCTCAATTGCCCTGTTTGTGTCAGTCTCCCCCAGTGGGTGATGGGAGTCGATGATAAGTATCTTTCCTTTCTTAGTCATTACCATAAGTTCATCATTTCAGGTCCACGTTTACCTGCCCGTGCCAGAGAGGGGGGGGGGGGGGGGCTCGCAAATTATATCCTAATTATTCGAAATTATTTAATATACCGTATTTTTCGCCGTTTAAGACGCACTTTTTCTTCCCCAAAACTGGGGGGGGGGGGGGGAGTTGGTGCGTCTTATACGGCAAATACACATTAAAACCCTGTCCTATCGCGGCGGTCCCTGCGACCATCAACGGCCGGGACCCGCGGCTAATACAGGACATCACCGATCGCGGTGATGCCCTGTATTAACCCTTCAGACGCGGCGATCAAAGTTGACCTCGGCGTCTGAAGCGAAAGTGACACTAACCAGGCTGTTCGGGACTGCCGCGGTGAAATCGCGGCGTCCCGAACAGCTTACAGGACACCGGGAGGGACCTTACCTGCCTCCTCCGTGTCTGCTCAGTGCCAGAATCCCCTGCATGGCCGGCGCTCTCCTTCATCGTCATCACGCCGTCCCGTCATCCAATAGGAGCGGCGCGCGTAGCGACGTGATGGCGGCGACGGAGAGCGAAGATGCCGGGCAGCAGAGACGTTCCGGAGCGATGGGGACACCTCAGTGATTGAGGGCGACATCCAGGGCAGCGGTGACGGTCCGGAGCAGCGGGGACACGTATTACCTCCTATACCAGTGGTCTTCAACCTGCGGACCTCCAGATGTTGCAAAACTACAACTCCCAGCATGCCCGGACAGCCAACGGCTGTCCGGGCATGCTGGGAGTTGTAGTTTTGCAACATCTGGAGGTCCGCAGGTTGAAGACCACTGTCATAACCACATTGGGCACCCGTACGGTAACTGAAGGTCACATGTCCACATTGGGGGAAAGATTTTTCCACTTTGCACTTCAATCTGATCATTTTATGTAGGGAGAACGAAAATGTCTCCTTTGGCCGTGTTCACACACTGGCCCTCATTTCCTAACAGTCTTCCAACTCTTTTTTTCGGGTTTTGCGCCTAAATTCTGTGTAAATTCTGAATGTGGGACAGAAAAAAACGACCGAATCAGAGTGAAAAAAAACTACAAAATGGGAATGGGCGTTGTTTTCGGGAAAAGAGGCGTGTTCCCTACACGAAAATCATGAAAATCATGTGAATTTTCTGGGAAGAAAACCCAACACTTTAAAGGGGTACTCCGGTGGAAAACTTTTTTTTTTTTTTTTAAATCAACTGGTGGCAGAAAGTTAAACAGATTTGTAAATGACTTCTATTAAAAAAAATCTTAACCCTTCCAGTACTTATTAGCTGCTGAGTACTACCGAGTAAATTCTTTTCTTTTTGGAACACAGAGCTCTCTGCTGACATCACGAGCACAGTGCTCTCTGCTGACACCTCTGTCCATTTTAAGAACTGTCCAGAGTAGGAGAAAATCCCCATAGCAAACATATGCCGCTCTGGACAGTTCCTAAAATGGACAGAGATGTCAGCAGAGAGCAATGTGGTGATGATGTCAGCAGAGAGCTCTGTGTTCCAAAAAGAAAAGAATTCCCTTTGTAGTATTCAGGAGCTAATAAGTACTGGAAGGATTAAGATTTTTTTAATAGAAGTAATTTACAAATCTGTTTAAAGGGGTTATCCAGGAAAAAATACTTCTTTTTATATATCAACTGGCTCCGGAAAGTTAAACAGATTTGTAAATTACTTCTATTAAAAAATCTTAATCCTTTCAGTACTTATGAGCTTCTGAAGTTTAGGTTGTTCTTTTCTGTCTAAGTCCTCTCTGATGACACCTGTCTCGGGAACCGCCCAGTTTAGAAGAGGTTTGCTATGGGAATTTGCTTCTAAACTGGGCGGTTCCCGAGACACGTGTCATCAGAGAGCACTTAGAAAGAAAAGAACAACCTTAACTTCAGAAGCTCATAAGTACTGAAAGGATTAAGATTTTTTTAATAGAAGTAATTTGCAAATCTGTTTAACTTTCTGGAACCAGTTGACATATATATATAAAAAAAAAAAAGTTTTACCCCTTTAATGGACCTTTGTCTTTTTTCATATTATGAAGATGAATCGATCACATGGTTGGTATTGTTCAAAAAGACTTGTTCATCTTTAAAAAATATTTCTGATTGTTCCTTTGCTCCTGTAATGACTAATATTGTGAATGGTTCCTCTGTTTGGCACAAGACACTTCACGGAAGAGGCCAAATTGTTTCTCACAACTTCAAATAACTAAGAGGCCATTGTGGAGGGAGACAATTCCTGGCAGCGCACCTTCTGACAATCCTCCGCGGTCACCGGCGAACGATGAGGTCGACAATATGACTCACATGGCGCTGATAAGAAGACATTGTCGGCTCTATAGTGGGAATTTTCTTTGTTTCGTTGCGTTACCAAGCGAACTCCTGCATCGCCTTCCTATTTCCTCTAAGTAGTGAAGCATTAGGTCATTCTACTCTACTCACCTTGGGAACATTTTTGAAATTATTTAATATACCGTATTCTTCGCTGTATAAGACGCACTTTTTCTTCCCCAAAACTGGCCGGGGGGGGGGGGGGGGGGGGGAAGTTGGTGCGTCTTATATGGTAAATACACATTAAAACTCTGTCCTATTGCGGCGGTCCCTGCGGCCATCAACGGCCGGGACCCGCGGCTAATACAGGACATCACCGATCGCGGTGATGCCCTGTATTAACCCTTCAGATGCGGCGATCAAAGCTGACCGCCACGTCTGAAGCGAAAGTGACACTAACCCGGCTGTTCGGGAGCGCCGCGGGGAAATCGCGGCGTCCCGAACAGCTTACAGGACACCGGGAGGGACCTTACCTGCCTCCTCGGTGTCTGCTCCGTGCCGGGATCCCCTGCATGGCCGGCGCTCTCCTTCATCGTCATCACGCCGTCCCGTCATCCAATAGGAGCGGCGCGCGTAGCGACGTGATGGCGGCGACGGAGAGCGAAGATACCGGGCAGCAGAGACGTTCCGGAGCGACGGGGACACCCCGGGGACGCGGCGACAGCGATGGAGGGCGACATCCAGAGCAGCGGTGATGGTCCGGAGTAACGGGGACACGTATTACCTCCTATACCAGTGGTCTTCAACCTGCGGACCTCCAGATGTTGCAAAACTACAACTCCCGGCATGCCCGGACAGCCAACGGCTGTCCGGGCATGCTGGGAGTTGTAGTTTTGCAACATCTGGAGGTCCGCAGGTTGAAGGTTCAGAATCCGTTTTTTCTCGATTTTCATCCTTTAAAATTTGGTGCGTCTTATATGGCGAAAAATATGGTAGCTCGAAATGACTCAACATATTGTTAGAGGAGCCTATGGTGTGAATCTTCTTAAATGGGCACTCTCATTAAAACTGATTTTTGCTATTGCACTCCTTATGGTAAAGAAAAAATCTTTCTAATTTACTGTGTTTAAAAAAAATGAAGTTTTCTATGTTTTATTTGTGTTTAAAAAAGCTGCCACTAGGTGTCTCCCTACTTATTCAGAGCACATTTCCCCTCCCCATCTCTTGCACAGACTTTGGACTGAGTCCAAAATCAGGAAATGGTGAGAGGGTGTGAGTGTGTGTGTGCAGCCTTATCCAATCATAGCTCATCTCACACTGAACTGCTCTGGGCTGTGTGTAGCAGAGTGAGGGAGGAAGTTCTCCCCTGTATGGCTTCAGATGATGTCACGCCTGCTGGGGAACGCCCCCTTCCCAGTCTGTGAATTTGACTGAGACTGAGCAGGAAATACAGAGCAATATCAAGGTAGAAAACTAAAAAAATTATAAAAATAAAGGCAGGGGGTGGTTTATCATGATGGGGGCGGTGACCTGGGAGGATTATAACATTTAACAAGACCATGACAGGTACTCTTTAATATCTCCAGTTTCCTGGGGCAATGTCCCTTTGTTTGCCATATTACATATGCTGGAGCCGGCACGGGGGTGACGTTGTAGCCCCGCCCCCTCAATGCATGTCTATGGGAGGGGGCGTGACGGCTGTCACGCCCTTCCCATAGACTTGCATTGAGGGGGCGGGGCGCCATGAGGGGGCGTGGCTATGATGTCACGAGCTCCCGGCGCCAGCTCCAGCGTTCGGAACAGTTTCAGAGGGAAGTTACTTGCTATTTTTTGTTCTTATGCATGCCTGGGCATTACGAGATTGTTTATACCGCTGCTCGGACGTTGCTCACATTTTGTTGTTCCACAAGTCCAGTGTATGGACTCCAAATGTATAATAAAAAAGAAACTTACTAATGTAATGTTATTAGCCATAGTGCAGAGATCTTCCATATGAGCTGTCTAGCTTACAGTTGTGACATCCCATCACACTCTCTAAATGCAGTCTTCTTCTGTACCTGCTCCCCCCCCCCATGTCAGCTCAGGACAAGACCAATGATGTGAATGGGAGATGCTCCTTACACTGCTCATTCATTTTATGACTTATTAGATAAGGCAGCAGGGAGCCTGCAATGGAGGAAAACTACCATGACTAAGAAAGGCTTCCTGCTGCCTTATCTAATGAGTCATAAATCTAATGAGCAGTAATATAGCCTCCCCCCTTCACATCACTGGTCTCGTCCTGAGCAGGCAGGATGGGAGTGGGGAGGAGGGACGGGAGATCTGCTGCAAGAGAGTGTGATGTGATGTCATAGCTAAAAGCTAGACAGTCTAGCCGATATGGAAGATCGCTGCACTATGGCTAACATTATATTAGTAAGTTGCTTTATTATACTTTTAGACACCAAACACAGGTTTTCTCTTTGACTGGACAACCCCTTTAAAGTTCATAGAAATTGTAATTAATAGGCTGGGAAATCATTAGTTCTTCCTATTTAGAAATGACTTATGGGAATTTATTCCATTATCGCAGCCATTCTGAGTCTACACTATTCTTTGATATTTGAAAACATTGCACCAATTTGGCCCATGGCAGAACATAGGAGCAATTTCAGGTGACCGATAGACTTTTCTCTGTGTCTCATGGATGTTCACACATGAAACTTGTTTACTTGTTTTCCCCGGAATCCCTACAGTTCCTGACGACCAAAAGTTGTACATCACGCCGTTGACCTTTGCCTCGTATGTAATTGTAGAACAATAAATCAGAAACTAGACAAAGGTTAGATTTTTTACATCTTGGCATAAATGATAATTTCCTGCCTGGGATAATGTGTCTTACATCATGTATATTAGATACCGAATATTGCTTGTAAGTTAAAGGGATACTCCGCCCCCAGACATCTTATCCCCCCTATCCAAAGGATAAGATGTCTGATCGCCGGGGTCCCTCCCTACTGCACCGTTTGTTTAGAGCGTTGGGTGCTGTACCGTAGGCTCATAACGTCATGGGCACGCCCTGCTAGTGACGTCACGGCACTGCCCCCTCAATGCAAGTCTATTGGAGGGGGCGTGATGGCTGTCACGCCCCCTCCCATAGACTTAAATTGAGGGGTCATGGCTGTCATGCCCCCTCCAATAGACTTGCATTGAGGGGGCGCGGCCGTGATGTCACGAGCCTCCGCCCCAAATCATCAGTCATCCGGCACGGAGCAAAGTTTGCTCCGTGTACCGGATGTTTGGGGTGTCGCAGCCAAGATCGCAGGGGTCACCCGCGGTGGGACTCCCGCGATCAGACATGTTATCCCCAATCCTTTGGATAGGGGATAAGATGTCTAGTGGTGGAGTATCCCGTTAAAGGGAATTAAAAAAAAAATAACAAGCTCACTTGCCCCGTTTTTTTGATGCCCAAATACCCCTCAAATAAATATATAACTCATACAATTCTGAATATAGTTACATTTAGGATTCATCATTGTACATAATTACATTTAGGATTCATCACTGTATGGTAGCTGGCGCTGTTCAGGTCTACTGGCCACCTACCGGTCTTTGCACTGACTTGTTGACCGTAGTCATGATGGCTGGCCACTCTCATGGTATGTCCTACACATCATCGCCAAGAATAAACAGATGTGGAGCTTAACAGAGTAACATCATTATTTTTGGAAATTCTTTAAATCATTTTGCCTTGGCCCTGGCTTTTCTGAAGTGTCCTTTGGACCCTTATTTTGGTCGATGACAAATGGATCACAACATCACCAAAAAAAAATCTAAATTTTATGGGGAATTTGGAACAAACCCATTTGATTTGCTCATTTCTAAACTTCACATAATAAGAAATTAATATAATAAATGGCACATGGTAGGTGAGGGGCCCTGTTACGGATTGTGTACTGTTGCCCTCTGCTTTCTAAAGCCATTACATTAGAGGAGTGTCAGCCCACCAGCCAATCAGGACAGGACAACCATTTAATATTGGGGCCTCCCACCTCTGGCAGTGGAGAGAAGGATCAGACTGTTGGATTGTAACTGCCTTATCCTTTCATATTTGGGGATATAAGCCACCACCAAAGAATTATTAAAGGGGTACTCGGCTGAAAACATCTTATCCCCTATCCAAAGGATAGGTAATAAGATGTCTAATCATGAGGGTCCTGCCACTGGGGACCCCCACGATCTCCGCTGTAGTACCCCAGTCATCCGGTGCACTGAGCGAACTCCGCTTCGTGCCTGATGACTGGCGAACACGGCCACCACGCCCCCTCCCATAGACATGAATGGAATGACGTCATGAACGTGGAGCGCGGAAGCTTCAAGCTTCCATGTTCCAGACTCCGCGGGACCGCGATTAGACATCTTATTCCCTTTCCTTTGGATAGGGAATAAGATGTTTTCAGCAGAGTAGCCCTTTAAGTAACAATTGGTGCAACCTAAGCACCAAAGTGGGTTTAGTGGGGAACAATTTTGGAGAAAATCAATGAAAGATTATTGAATCAATTTGTCTGAACCATTTTAACTAACAGGATCTGGCTTGCATACTTTTTGTTCATTCTGACATCCACAGCTCAGGAAGGGGGCGTGTCTGAGGCAAGCACTGAGCCCGCCCTCACACACCATGCATTCACTTCCTCCCTGAGTCTGCTGTGCTGTGCTGGGTCTCTTCATCTAATCACTGCAGGCTGCTCTGTAACTCCTTCCTCTTTGTTTTCATGTTGCAGTCTGATAGGACAGGAGTGAGCACAGAGAAGTGCTAGTCCTGCCCCCCCCCCTTCTGCCCTGCCTGTGCTTCAACTGGGACAAAGATAGGATTATGTTCTGGATGGCAGGGGGACCCCTAGTGGCCATTTTAATAAGCCATGATTTCAATAAAAAGGAGATAACATTTTCTTATGAAGTATATTAGAAAGGTTAATGTTTTGCCAAGATGTACGACATATAAAATGTTTTTGATTTTGACAGCGCCCATTTAAGATACCTACAAAAGGAGGGACTAACTCCATATTAATGTCTATAGATTTAGAATAGGGTGGCCTTAGAGGGATACTCCACTGCCCCAGCATTAGGAAAATTTTGTTCCGAACGCTGGGTGTGGGCTGCGGGGGTCGTGACGTCACGCCCGCTCAATGCAAGTCTATGGAAGGGGGCATGCGCCCCCTTCCATAGACTTGCATTGAGGGGGCGTGGCCTGATGTCACGAGAGGCCTGGCTGTGACATCACAACCCCCGCACCCAGAATTCAGAACAAAATAACATAACAAACCTTGAGGTAACTATCCAACTCCTACGGTATTTTCTTAATCACATGACATCTGCCGGTTAGTGCCCTCGTTTTCTTGCCCGTTCTTCCTACTACTTCCACGTCTGTCAAAAGATTCATGACCCCGGATGGTCAGCGATGATGGACACCATGGAGATCTTGTTGACTTGTTTTCCTTTCAGAATTCTTCATGGTGTCCGAACTGTGCAGATCACTGGATCCATCTAGTGGTTACATCTCCTCATAGATGATTCACCGAATCACCAAGTATAAGATCCGAATCTACTGGAATGTGATCATCTCTGCCTATAATGGAGACAGAAGATCCCTGGCCTAAAATATTATATAATGATACTGTATAAATCGGGGACATATAGTGGGTTTGTTGGAAATTTGTTGGAAATCTATGTCTGATGGTTACCGAGGGCTGAGATAAGGGAAGGAGAGGACAAAATGGTGCAATTTAAGCATTTTAAAGAACATGAAACAGTCCTGGCCCTGAAAAACTACTATTCCCAGTATGCCCGGACAGCATTTGGCTGGAGGACACGCTGAGAGGCCAATGAGAGGAAAGATGGAGGACATGATCAGAGGATGAGGAAAGGAAAGATGGAGGACACGCTGAGAGGCCAATGAGAGGAAAGATGGAGGACAAGCTGAAAGGCCAATGAGACGAAAGATGGAGGACATGCTGAGTGGCCAATCAGAGGAAAGAAGGAAGACATGATCAGAGTCCAATGAGAGGAAAGATGGAGGACACGCTGAGAGGTCAATCAGAGGAAAGATGGAGGACATGCTCAGATGCCAATGTGAGGAAAACTGGAGGACACACCGAGAGGCCAATGAGAGGAAAGGTGGAGGACACGCTCAGAGGTCAATGAGGAAAAAGATGGAGGACACACTCAGAAGCTAATGAGAGGAAAGATGGGGGACACGCTCAGAGGCCAATGAGAGCAAAGATGGAGGACACGCTCAGAGGCCAATGAGAGGAAAGATGGAGGACACGCTCAGAAGCCAATGAGAAGAAAGATGGAGGACAAACTCAGAGGTCAATGAGAGGAAAAATGGGACACACGCCGGGAGGCCAATGAGAGGAAAGATGGAGGACATGCTGAAAGGTCAATGAAAGGAATGCAGGAGGACATGCTCAGAGACCAAAGAGAGGAAAGATGGAGGACACACTCAGAGGCCAATAAGAGGAAATATGGAGGACACGCTCAGAGGCCAATGAGAGAAAAGATGGAGGACACGCTGAGAGGTCAATCAGAGGAAAGATGTAGGACATGCTCAGAGGTCAATGAGAGGAAAGATGAAGGACATGCCGAGAGGCATATGAGAGGAAAAATGGAAGATATGCTCAGAGGCCTATGAGAGAAAAGATGGAGGACATGCTCAGAGGCCAATGAGAGTAAAGATGGAGGACACGCTCAGAAGCCAATGAGAGGAAAGATGGAGGACATGCTCAGAAGCCAATGAGAGGAAAGATGGAGGACACGCTCAGAGGCCAATGAGAGGAAAGATGGAGGACATGCTCAGAAGCCAATGAGAGGAAAGATGGAGGGCACGCTCAGAGGTCAATGAGAAGAAAGATGGAGGACACACTCAGAAGCTAATGAGAGGAAAGATGGGGGACACGCTCAGAAGCCAATGAGAAGAAAGATGGAGGACACGCTCAGAGGTCAATAAGAGGAAAAAGGGGAGACAAGCCGGGAGGCCAATGAGAGGAAAGATGGAGGACATGCTGAAAGGTCAATGAAAAGAAAGCAGGAGGACATGCTCAGAGACCGATGAGAGGAAAGATGGAGAATACGCTTAGAGGCCAATGAGAGGAAAGATGGAGGACACACTGAGAGGTCAATCAGAGGAAAGATGGAGGAAATGCTCAGAGGCCAATGTGAGGAAAACTGGAGGACACGCCGAGAGGCCAATGAGAGGAAAGATGGAGGACAGCTCAGAGGTCAATGAGAAGAAAGATGGAGGACACGCTCAGAAGCCAATGAGAGGAAAGATGGAGGACACGCTCAGAGGCCAATGAGAGGAAAGATGGAGGACATGTTCAGAGGCCAATGAGAGGAAAGATGGAGGACACACTCAGAGGCCACTGAGAAGAAAGATGGAGGACACGCTCAGAGGCCAATGAGAGGAAAGATGGAGGACATGCTGAGAGGCCAATTAGAGGGAAGATGGAGGACACGCTCAGAGGTCAATGAGAGGAAACATGGAAGACACGCCGAGAGGCCAATGAGAGGAAAGATGGAGGACACGCTGAAAGGTCAATGAAAGGAAAGCAGGAGGACATGCTCAGAGGCCAATGAGAGGAAAGATGGAGGATACGCTCACAGGCCAATGAGAGGAAAGATGGAGGACACGCTCACAGGCCAATGAGAGGAAAGATGGAGGACACGCTCACAGGCCAATGAGAGGAAAGATGGAGGACACGCTGAGAGGAAAGATGAAGGACATGATCAGAGACCAATGAGAGGAAAGATGGAGGACACGCTGAGAGGTCAATGAGATGAAAGATGGAGGACAGCTCAGAGGTCAATGAGATGAAAGATGGAGGACAGGCTGAGAGGCCAATGAGATGAAAGATGGAGGACAGCTCAGAGGTCAATGAGAGGAAAGATGGAGGACATGTTCAGAGGCCAATGAGAGGAAAGATGGAGGACACACTCAGAGGCCACTGAGAGGAAAGATGGAGGACACGCTCAGAGGCCAATGAGAGGAAAGATGGAGGACATGCTGAGAGGCCAATTAGAGGGAAGATGGAGGACACGCTCAGAGGTCAATGAGAGGAAACATGGAAGACACGCCGAGAGGCCAATGAGAGGAAAGATGGAGGACAGCTCAGAGGTCAATGAGAGGAAAGATGGAGGACACGCTCAGAGGCCAATGAGAGGAAATATGGAGGACACGCTCAGAGGCCAATGAGAGGAAAGATGGAGGACATGCTGAGAGGAAAGATGGAGGACAGGCTGAGAGGCCAATGAGAGGAAAGATGGAGGACACACTCAAATTCAGCAGTGTGGACGGGGCCCTCAACACCTTAAACTGGGCCTCAATAGAAGCAAGTTAGATATGTAGTGTGTATGTGCCACTGTTTCTCAACCAAGGTGCCTCAAGCTATTGCAAAACTACAACTCCCAGCATGCCCGGACAGCCAACGCTGTCCGGGCATGCTGGGTGTTATAGTTTTGCAACAGACAGACCAGTGGGAAACACTGGTGATAAATGCTGAATCTGATGATTCCGCGTGTTTCCTAAGTCTCCCTTCCATTTTCCTATATAAAAGGAGAGATTCCCATAATGATATCATTACAGTCCACGCCGTCCGTTTTCGTTCCATTCATGGCGTACGGTTCATCTGGCCGACAGACATTTACGTGTGGGGACATTTCCTGGTCATGACAAGGACTTGGAGCAACCTCAAGTACCGTATATTTACATTATTCATGCGTCCCAAATAACCCGACCACAAGTGACAGCTTCCAGATGTTTCTTACGAGCCCAGATCTCTGAATCAAACGGAATAGAAACCAGACGGGCAGCGGGTTCATGTGTCGCAAGATGGAATAATAAAATAAATGACGTTTTTAGGTGGCGCTTTACAGATGCTGTCGACACTTCTGGGACGCAAATGGCGGCGAAACAGGTGGTACAAGCTTTACTATCTTTTTACGTTCTATATTATCTTCCCTAGACTAAATTTTTCCATCATATTATCCCTTAATCCGGCCATTACCTTCATTTGTTTGGCCACAGCTATCCACATACACATGCATGCTCACCCTGGCGGAGCGTGCACGCATTCTAAATGTGGGGAAAGCCACTGCCAGATCTCGGGTCAAGCAGTTAAAATCCAACATGTCTGACCCGTGTGTCAGGAGGTCGGACTACGTGTTAGATCGTTCACCGATCCTACCAAAATTTACAGCTTTGAACAACTTTAATCTAATGTGCATGGTTGGCTTAAATGGGTTTTCAGGAGAATTTCTGTTCTCAGGGTTGGTCATCAGTATCTGATGGGTGGGGTACTGTGTCAATAATCTAATGCCAGAGCCGCAGGGCCCAGATACATAAAGAAACCTAGCCGGAAGCAGACTGCTCCATACTTTGTGTAATGGCCTCTGAGCATGTTCTCTATCTTTCCTCTCATTGGCCCCTGATCATGTCCTTTCAGATTTCCTCTTGTTGGCCTCTTAATGTGTCCTCCAGATTTCCTCTTGTTGACCTCTTCGCATGTCGCCCAGCTTTCCCCCATTGGCCTCTAAGAGTTTCCTCCATCTTTTTTTCTTATTGGCCTCTGAGCATGTCCTCCATCTTTCCTGTTATTGGCCTCTGATCATGTCCTCCAGCTTTCCTCTCATTGGCCTCTGATCATGTCCTCCATCTTTTTTCTCATTGGCCTCTCAGCGTGTCCTCCAGCTTCCCTCTCATTGGCCTCTAAGTGTGTCCTTCATATTTCCTCCCATTGGCCTCTGAGAGTGTCCTCCAGCTTTCCTCTTATTGTCCTTTGAGTGCGTGTTCCATCTTCCTTTTCATTGGCCTGTGAGCGTGTCCTCCATCTTTCCTCTTATTAGTCTCTCAGCGTGTCTTCCAGCTTTCCTCTCATTGGCCTATCAGTGTGTCCTCTCATTGGCCCGATGACTGGCGATGTGGGGCGGAGGCTCGTGATGTCACGGTCACACCCCACTGGTTACGCCATGGCCACACACCCTCAATGAAAGTCTATGGTAGGGGGCGTGATGGCCATCACGCTCCCTCCCATAGACTTGCATTCAGGTGGTGTAGCCATGACGTCACAAGCGGGGCGTGACCGTGACATCACGAGCCTCCGCCCCGCCTCCGGCGCTGCACCCGACGCTCTAAACGAACAGGGAGCAGGGAGATCACAGGGGTCCCCAGCGGCAGAACACCAGCGATCAGACATCTCATCCCCAATGATTTGGATAGGGGATAAGATGTCTAGGGGCTGAGTACCCCTTTAAAGATGTCTAGCGGCAGAGTCCCCTTTAAATATTTCTAGGGGCGGAGTACCCCTTTAAAGATGTCTAGGGACGGAGGACCCCTTTCAAGATGTCTAGGGGCGGAGGACCCCTTTAAAGTTTCCTTCATTTCGGGTAAGGCCTCCCTTTGTCAACACACGCTCCCAAACGCTGCCAGTATTAATCTTACCGAGTGATTGATTCCTATGTCATTACACTTGGTAGAAATTCCCCACTGGGATTTTTGTTTGGGGACAAGATCTTCAAATAAGCGACGGATCCAAAATAAACACCGAAAAGAAAAACTGGCAGTCAATGAAAACATTTGTACAAAACCACTAGGGGAGCATGAGTCCAGACCACACCTGCCGAGCAACCGAGTATACCGCAGTACAGAAAACAATACAAAAAGGCCAAATCGCCAAAGAGGAAGATGACGGTGCGATCGTTCCGCTTACTGGAGTAAGGAAGTGCTCCCCATCTATATCAGTCCATAAGAATCCTGATTCTGGGATTACCCACTAAATGGGTTTTAAGAGATTTAGCCAAAGTAAATTTAGCACGGCATATAAAAGTACTGGTCAGAACTCACATGGAATACTGTGTACAGTACTGGTCAGGCCTCACATGGAATACTGTGTATAGTACTGGTCAGAACTCAGATGGAATACTGTGTACAATACTGGTCAAACCACACATGGAATACTGTGTATAGTACTGGTCAGAACTCACATGGAATACTGTGTACAGTACTGGTCAGAACTCACATGGAATACTGTGTACAATACTGGTCAAACCACACATGGAATACTGTGTACAGTACTAGTCAGAACTCACATGGAATACTGTGTACAGTACTGGTCAGGCCTCACATGGAATACTTTGTACAATACTGGTCAGACCACATGTGGAATACTGTGTACAGTACTGGTCAGACCACACATGGAATACTGTGTACAGTACTGGTCAGACCACATGTGGAATACTGTGTACAATATTGGTCAAACCACACATGGAATACTGTGAGCAGTATTGGTCAGGCCTCACATGGAATACTGTGTACAGTACTGGTCAGGCCTCACATGGAATATTGTGTACAGTACTGGTCAAACCACACATGGAATACTGTGTACAATACTGGTCAGACCAAACATGGAATACTGTGTACAGTACTGGTCAGACCACAAATGGAATACTGTGTACAGTACTGGTTAAACCACACATGGAATACTGTGTACAGTACTGGTCAGACCACAAATGGAATACTGTGTACAGTACTGGTTAAACCACACATGGAATACTGTGTACAGTACTGGTCAGACCACATGTGGAATACTGTGTACAGTACTGGTCAGACCACACATGGAATACTGTGTACAGTACTGGTCAGACCACACATGGAATACTTTGTACAATACTGGTCAGACCACATGTGGAATACTGTGTACAGTACTGGTCAGATCACACATTGTGGAACCTATATAAAAGCACCCACAGGTACAGTAAAGGCAACATACTACAACTCTGGACCTGCAGCATATAAATTCTTTTATTTTTATTTTGCATCCACCGATACGGAAGAAACTGTTTTTGGTCGTCTGTGGACAATATGCGCAGCGGCCACAAGGATAGTTTCCTACAGTCGGGCTGGTGTTTAGCCAATTGTGATTTTTCGTTAACCCTTGAGGGCTGAAGGCACTCCTGACTAATTCATTTTTGAGACTTTTGCTGGGCCTGAAGGCAATAATTTAGTATGAGGAGAACCGAAAAGATAGGACTTGCTTAGCCCTTGGCGCCTATTCCCCAAGTAACGATTCCAGCCGGTAGTAGTCTATAAAACAACTGGCCTTTATTGGTAAAAAAGAAGGGTGCAACACATTGGTTTCGAACCCGGGCCGGGTTCTTCATCAGGCAGTGGTTGTTACAAGAGCACATTCCCGCTCGTTTAAATATACACCTGTGGACCGGCATAGAACTGCTGCCGGGTCACCGGGTCATTGCAATTAACACATTATGCCAAAAAGTTTTTTTACACATAAGGAAATTAACAAACATGAAACACTTAAAATATGTAAAGCAGAATTATAGATATGGTATAACACCTCTATATTGGTTAAATTAGCACTTATACCCTCTCCACTCCTAGGAGGCGCTGAGGTCTCCCTTAGAAGGTGCCCACTGCTGTTGGGCTGGGGTCAGGCTGCGAATATTAACAAGATGAGGTTGGTGCGCCAGGTTTGTGATATTCATATTAGGTATTGGAACCTTGTAACTTCTAGGAGGCGCTGTGGTTCCAAGGTTCCTAGAAGTTACAAGGTTCCAATACCTAATATGAATATCACAAACCTGGCGCACCAACCTCATCTTGTTAATATTCGCAGCCTGACCGCAGCCCAACAGCAGTGGGCACCTTCTAAGGGAGACCTCAGCGCCTCCTAGGAGTGGCGAGGGTATAAGTGCTAATTTAACCAATATAGAGGTGTTATACCATATCTATAATTCTGCTTTACATATTTTAAGTGTTTCATGTTTGTTAATTTCCTTATGTGTAAAAAAACTTTTTGGCATAATGTGTTAATTGCAATGACCCGGTGACCCGGCAGCAGTTCTATGCCGGTCCACAGGTGTATATTTAAACGAGCGGGAATGTGCTCTTGTAACAACCACTGCCTGATGAAGAACCCGGCCCGGGTTCGAAACCAATGTGTTGCACCCTTCTTTTTTACCAATAAAGGCCAGTTGTTTTATGGACTACTACCGGCTGGAATCGTTACTTGGGGAATAGGCGCCAAGGGCTAAGCAAGTCCTTTCTTTTCGGTTCTCCTCATACTAAAGCTACACCACGACCTGGAGGTCACGGTGAAGGACGCCCAGGCTGCTGCCCGTATTTTCAACTACAAACCCCAGCGAGTCTACAAGCTCATCAAGGTGTTGTGCCCTCAGCACAACGCTACACGGAAAGGTGCAAAAGACACGCCCACACGTCAACCCACCTTATGATTCTCCACTAGGAGCGCATCTCTTCTTTTTTATATATATCTCCTGAAGGCAATAATTGGTTTCTTCTGCCCTTCAGGGGGTGTCTATGCATCCTCCGCTATTATATCCCAATATTTATATATTGTTTCTTTTATTTTATTGGACATTGGGCTATACTTTTCTTTTCTTTTTCTCTTGAGCTTGGAGTCTCCTGTCAATAGTTCTTTTCATTCTACTTTCTCCACTTTTTGAAGGCTTTCGTGTAGTAACTTCTTTGGATATCCTCTCATGCTTAGCTGGGTCATTAACTCTTCTGCTTTTCCTCTGAAGACTTCATTACAACTATTAATTTTTTTCAAACCTAAAAGTTAGCCGTACAGGATAGCTTCCTTTACATGGCAAGAGTGATAACTGCCGTAATGAAGAAGCATGTTGGATGCTGTAGGTTTTTTAAAAACTTTTTGTAAGCGCCCCTTCTTTTTTAACCAGTTCCACATGAAGAAACTCGATTCTTTCCTCATCATACTTAGATGTGAACAACATATTCACATTATTCTCCTCATTCAGGTAAGAAGTCTTCTTTTGTCACTTTCCACGCCATAAAGACGTCGTCTACGTACCTAGCATAGAGGGATATAAATCTGGAGAAGGGATTTCTTTTATTAAAGATGATATCCTGTTCCACGGCTGCTAAGAAGATATTTGCAAAACTGCATGCAACTGGTGAACCCATCGTGGTGCCCGAGCATTGAATATACCAGTCAGACCCCGATTTAAAGCAATTATTACCTAACACTAGATCGAGAGCATCACAGACAAAATTGGTCTATTCCTCTGTTCTTCCTGCTAATGTGAGAAACGTTCTAACTGCCTGTATACCTGTTTTGTGTGGTATACGGGTATACAGACTCTCTACATCGATGGTAGCAAACGCAACATCTGACTCCCAGGTATGGCCTTCTATTAGATGTAGAAAAGAGTTTGTATCTTTCAGATACGATGGGAAATCGGCAAGCATGGGGCGGAGCAGCCAGTCTAGATACTGGGACAATAGCTCTGTAACACTCCCTATGCCTGCTGCGATGGGCCTTCCTGGGGGCAGAAAGTACCATTGTGGCACTTTAGGATTAGAAGGTATTAATTTTTCCGCACGTTTTTTAGACAGCATCCCGGTTTCCACGCTTCTTCTCAGGAAACTTCTCAATTTGTTTGTGATGCTAGGTGTTGGGTCTTGCTGCAGAGGTAGATACATTTTTTTTATTTTTGAGTTTCCTTTTGGCTTCCTTAATATAGTACTCTGTTGACATTACCACGACGTTACTGCCTTTATGGGCTTTCTTAATAATGATGTCCTTCCTGGACTTGAGCCACTGCATGGCTCTCTTTTCCATTTCAGATAAATTGCTCGGAGCTTGAGGGTATATCGATGATCTTATCTCTATTTGCACCAGCTTGGTGAATACGTCCAGGCTGTTTCCTGTTTGAATTGGAGGTGAAAAGGTGGACTGTGTCCCTCCCAAGAAGGCTTTCACCTCCTGAGGGATATCCTCAATTGGTTCAATATCCCCTTCTCCAGGAGCCGACGGTTCCAGGTTTGCTAGAATGGAAAAAGGATGACAGAAGGCCACGATCAGCAGTATACGCAAAAGTTGGAAAGAAAACTAATTCCCATACAAGTGGAGATCAAGGAGAGAGAAAAAGATTAATTTGTGAGGGACAGGCATGATTTTGAAAATAATAAAGTCTTCTCTTGGAATAAAGACAAAAGGAACGCTCAAAAAAGAAGGAGAAAAAAGACAACAAAACCTAGAAGTAAAGACTACTGGACCACCGACACAGACACAATCTTCAGCGTGTAACCAAGTCCCTTTAGGAGGAAGATTGGTTTCAACGGAACCCAGGCTCCACAGCGCTGACCGACCACAAAAGGTGTATAGGTAAAAGAGGATTTCTTAACCAGAATGCAACACATTTCGCTGCGCATGCACTGGGGGCCTGCGAGGTGCTGAGTGCACATGTGCATACGCAGTGTACACAGACATCCCGGGCCCCCAGTAGGCCCCCACTGTAGGCCCCCAGTGTGGCTGCTCGGAGCGGTGGACTGCCACTGCGAGTAGGCCAGGGGGCGGGGCGAGCAGGCCAGGGGGTGGGGCGAGGGTGGTTTCGGCAACAGCAGGAGGCACAATATGGATGGGGTCACTGGCGGATCTGCAGCGTAAAATATGCTGCAGATTCACTACGTGTTACGTGTGACCCTACCCTAAGAGAGTGCTCCTAATCTCAGCTTGTTACCTGTATAGAAGACCCCCAGGAACCAGAAATCTTGCTGACTGATAGGGGGTCAAATACTTTTTTCACTGAGTAAAATACAAATCAATTCAAAACTTCTTTCAAATCCATTTTTCAGGATTTTTTATAATTATTCTGTCTCTCACTCTTCGAATAAACCGACCATTCATATTATAGACCAATCATTTCTTTGTCATTAGTTGAACGTACATATTCAGTGGGGGATCAAATAATTTTTTCCTTCACTGTAGATATCTCTCCCTCTATCCAGGGGTCAAGTCCTGGGGGAAAAAAAGTGTGGGATCTCAAGATTTCCACTCAAGGGCTGGTCCTGCTAAAGGGAACAATGTTCCTGCTGTGGAAAAAGTGCAGGAACTCAGTTCCCACACATGCTTGCCTCTATCCCTCCCTGAAGTACAGGACTCCACATATGTTGTTTTCACTTCCCTGGTATCTCTACTGTTCCCTATCTCTCTCCCCTCTCTCTCGGATTTGGAGGGAATGTGTTTCTCATGCTGGGCAGCAGTTAGTGCAGTGTCAGTCAGTATCAGAACAGCTCTCAATAGCAGATATCTCTGTGAACACAACAATAAGGTTAAAGCATTACATTACACCTAGTAATAGTTGAGCATGCAGCTGAGTGAGAAGAGAGAGGAATAATCTCTGCCTACGGAGAGCCCTGCCGGCATAAAAATGTGGTGCCCAGTACAGGAGTTGCACCCCTGTACCCTTGCTGTCCTGTCTGGCAGACTCTATTGCAGTGTCCCCTGGGTCCACATTCCACTTATGGACTGTCAAGTGTTAAAGGGGTTATCCAGCAAAAAAAAACATTTTTTATATATCAACTGGCTCCAGAAAGGTAAAGATTTGTAAATTACTTCTATTAAAAAAATCTTAATCAGTCCTTGGTAGGGAGGATATTGGGAATTAAGATTCATCTGAATCCAATAAACTTTCTACTAAATGTCCCCCCCCCTGGTATTAGGAAACATAAACTCAAATTATTTCACTCCATACTTACGGCTGCAAAATGTCTGATAGCCAAAGAATGGAAAAAGCCATCCCCTCCATCCATCCAGGCCTTGACCAATAGGATCCTGGAAGTTAGGCGGATGGAATACCTAACAGCAATGACGGAAAATAGGATTTCTCACTTTTTCAATATTTGGAAAGAATGGGATGAATACATGGAAAACGACGACCCTCATTAAAGTGAGGAATGCTGGAGGGTGTCGCACGGGCATGAAACTACTCTAATCTTCCACATTTTGATTAAACAGGTATTTATATAATTATTCCCCTTTTATTCTTTAAATTTTTATTTATTTTTTTTTCCTTTTTTCTCTCCCCTCTATCTTTTCCATCCCTTATTATTTCTTTTCTGAGAATCTAGCAGGAAATAAATATAAAGCTATATCTCTGCTGGAATGTTCACTTGATAACGTGAATAGTACGAGATTTTGTGCTCATATAGGGACATATCTGTTGAGCTAAACAGTAAAACTATGGATGTCATAATTCAGAAACATGGAAAGACTGTTTAAAGAAAATATTAATGAGCTACTATATACAAGATTTTAGATAGTCTTTATAATAGAGACACAAAAATTTATAGAGACCTAGACATAGTTTACAGCTTTGCAGATGTAAGATTCTTGGTATCCTATAACATGTCTTTACTGGAATTGTATTTTATATATTTTTTTTTGTATTCTTTTTTTCTCTTTTACCCTTGTTCCCATTGGGTATTTCCCCTTTTCTCCCTTTTTTACTGTATTAAAAATGTTCTTCTATTGATAAAACAATAAATAAACAGTTAAATAAATAAAAATAAAAAAATCTTAATCCTCCCAGTACTTATGAGCTGCTGAAGTTGAGTTGTTCTTTTCTGTCTAAGTGCTCTCTGATGACACCTGTCTCGGGAACCGTCCAGAGTAGAAGCAAATCCCCATAGCAAACCTCTTCTACTCTGTGCAGTGTAACCTGTGTAACCAGGGAAGGTACCAGTGTCCAGGTGACTTGTGGGTGACCTATAGGACCCCCCAGATTCTCCCCCATATAAACCCTGGGAGGTGCTAGTTAGTTCTGTTCTGTGCTGAGTGCAGTAAAGTCAAGACCTGAGGGTGTCTGGTGTCCTGAAAAGACCCAAGGCCTAACCACGCAGCCTCGGATCCACCAACCCCACCAAGCCTGGTAAGCTACACAAGGGGTAAAGTCTAGTCAGTCCTAGTCAAGTCAGTCAAATCTGTCTAAATTCAGCGTGGGTCTGCATAATTCAGCCAAGTCTACTACAAGGCCCAGCAAGCCCGCAAGTCTCCTAAGTCACTGGTCATCTCCTTGGGCTTTACTGAGTTGTAAAGACTATTCCATCGGTCTGCCTCAGTAAAGCTGCCGTTGTTCTGTAACTTGGCGTTGGGGTCATTATTTGCCCCCGTGCCTAGCCCAGGATCCAGCGGCCCTACCTCGGGTGGTGCAGAGGTTAACCATGCCCTGGCCTCACGAATACAAGGGGTTAATGCCATCTGCCCCTAGGGCAATTCCACCTGCCCTCACCACAAAAACAACTGTGCTTCACAGAGCTGGGAGAGATTACAAAGATGAATGATACCTATTTTTAATCTATGGCAGCCCCATTTGGTGAGGATTGGGACGCATTTAGGTTTCTGTATGTATAGAAACCCCTTTTAAGGTGCTCTCATATTGGACTTTTCTTCAATGTATTATTTCAGCCATCTTTGTTCACTGTTTAAAGGGGTACTCTGCCCCTAGACATCTTGTTCCCTTTCCAAAAGAGCGCTGGGCTCGTACCGTCAAACCACGCCTCCTCAGTGCAAGTCTATGGAAGGGGGTGTGGCAGCCACCACACGCCCTCCCATAGACTTGCATTGAGGGGGCGTGACGGCACAAGAGGCGTGGCCGTCACGGCCACGCCTCTTGTGCCGTCACGCCACCCCCCCCTCAATGCAAGTCTATTGGAGCCCCCGACACCCGCTCCAAGCGTTCGGAACAAAACTCTGGTGCAGCGGACTACCCCTTTAAGTGTTTGTAACTTCCATATTGTGACTGGGCTGAAAGTGAAAAAAAAAAAAAAAACTTTAAAGGGGTACTCCCGTGGAAAACTTTTTTTTTTTTAAATCAACTGGTGCCAGAAAGATAAACAGATTTGTAAATCGCTTCTATTAAAAAATCTTAATCCTTCCAGTACTTTTTAGGAGCTGTATACTAAAGAGAAATCCCAAAAAGAAATGCATTTCCTCTGATGTCATGACCACAGTGCTCTCTGCTGACCTCTGCTGTCCATTTTAGGAACTGTCCAGAGCAGCATATGTTTGCTATGGGGATTTTCTCCTGCTCTGGACAGTTCCTAAAATGGACAGCAGATGTCAGCAGAGAGCACTGTGGTCATGACAGAAGAGAAAATGCATTTCTTTTTTTGGGATTTCTCTTTAGTATACAGCCCCTTAAAAGTATTGGAAAGATTTAGATTTTTTAATACAAGTGATTTACAAATCTGTTTAAAGGGGTATTCCAGGAAAAAACTTTTTTTTTATATATATATATCAACTGGTTCCAGAAAGTTAAACAGATTTGTAAATTACTTAAAAAATCTTAATCCTTTCAGTACTTATGAGCTTCTGAAGTTAAGGTTGTTCTTTTCTGTCTAAGTAATCTCTGATGACACGTGTCTCGGGAAACACCCAGTTTAGAAGCAAATTCCCATAGCAAACCTCTTCTAAACTGGGCGGTTCCCGAGACACGTGTCATCAGAGAGCACTTAGACAGAAAAGAACAACCTAAACTTCAGAAGCTCATAAGTACTGAAAGGATTAAGATTTTTTAATATAAGTAATTTACAAATCTGTATAACTTTCTGGAGCCAGTTGATATATAAAAAAAAGTTTTTTCCTGGATAACCCCTTTAACTTTCTGGCACCAGTTGATTTAAAAAAAAAATCGTTTTCCACGGGAGTACCCCTTTAACCAATCCCCTACTAATCCCCTGCCTCATACATGCCACTGTGTCCGCTCCTGGTCAACAGCACTTCCTTTTGACACACAGGCACTTCCTGTGTCCAGTCTGGACAAGAAAAGACCACATCAGTCTCGGGGGGGGGGGAGAATAACCTAAATTAAACCCATCAGAGCCCAGAGATCAGAACCCACAGAAGACTGAATACTCAGTAGATGCTTCTCGACAAGAACTTCAGTAAATACATAAAAGAAGAAACACGTCCTAAAAATAATGAGCCGAGAACAAAGTCTCTCATTCTGAGAACCCATGTTATGTCCCAAGGATTTAATGGGCTTTAAACATGTGGGGCCTTTGCTGTGCCGTTTGCCGTCCATGTGTTCCAGAAATGTTTTTGTGTTTTATTCTTTTTTGTTTTTTTTTCTCATTCGCTTGACATGGTGTGTATTGGGAACAGATGGAATTGTCCAAGTTAAATAAATAACTTCAATAAAAATCAAAACAAACAACACCACACGAGAAGCTAATAAGAGATCCTGCTGGTTAAGGATCAGGGGAGAATTATGGGAGCATTAGAAGGGCCGTACTATTCAAGAAATGGGCTCAGGATGGCTAATAATTGTAACACTCACATTTCTGAAGACAGGAACCCCGGTGGATGGGGATCAGCTGGACCTGTGTGGCAGATGACTCGGACCGTACCAAGGAGCGGAGTCGAAGGTGCCGCTTATTTTTACCAGAGCCCACCGCAAAGCGGGAAGGACTTGCTGTGGCAGGCGGCACCCAGGTGGCTATTCCTGGGACGGCTCGACCACAGAGGCGGCTGAGGAGATGCGAGGCACAGGAGGGATAAGGCAGCTCGTAGTCAGGATAGCATAAGGTCAGGGCAGGCGGCACGGTTGCGTAGTCAGGACGTAGCAGGAGGTCAGTAGGCAGGCGGCAGAGAAGCAAGGTCAGGTCACAAAGCGAAGGATCAGATACACGGCAAGGCAATAACAGGAATGCTTTCTCTCAGGGCCAAGGCAACAAAGATCCGGCAGGGGAGTGAGGAGGGTGGAGGAATATATAAATGAGCCACAGGTGAATTACACTGATGAGCGCACTGGCCCTTTAAATCTTAAAGCTCCAGCGCACGCGCCCTAGGGGACTGTGAGGCAGAGGCTGGGGCCGGAGAAGCACCAGGTGAGTGGCGGATTGGGGCTCGCATGCGGGCGCGTCCCGTGATGCGAGTCCCAGCCCCGCCAGCAGCAGCAGGTAACGGGACCATGCTCTCACGGCCAGCGTGTGTGGCCGGAGCACATAACATAACAATAATAAGACAAAAGGGATAGTCACTTGCTCGATTTCCCGTCACTTTGACAGCATCCAGGCCCCGCTGGTCAGTGTTTCCAGGACTCGGGGCAAGGACATGCCCACTTAGCCAATCAGATCTTGAGGTGGGTCATTATGGTGGCCATTGATTGGCTGAGTTGGACCAGAAGGAACTGATAGCCAAGAATTGTGTGCATGCAGGGACAGGCACAGGTGGAATAGAAAGGGGGCTTGAGCCCCTGCCCTTTTAATGTTCCGCCTATAAGTGCCCTGGGTAGTCTGGCATCATTATGTGGGCATTTATATAAATAATAATAATAAGAAGTGCCCTTTTTTTTTAGTTCAGTCCTGCCCCCCAAATTGTCTCTGCACGTCCCTGTATGCTGCTCAGTAGGAGCTGGGAGCCTTTGATAGGAGTCCCTGCTCCTGGTCATACATTCTATGACATGTAGTGCACCATGGAAGAAGAGTAGTGGTCTGCTAATCAGACTGATGCCCACCCCCTCTGTAGGTCTATCCAGCAGCACCTTAGACTCCGCTCCCTGGTACGGTCCAAGTTATCTGCCACACAGGTCCAGTGGATCCACTATCATCTGTGTTCCAGTCTACTGAAATGTGAGTTTTACAGTCACTAAATAAACAATAATGGAGAAGTCCAGCAAACTCACCGCGTCCTAAGACCACATCATATAGAGACCAACGGAGGGTGCCAGGAGGAAGACGGGAGGCTCAGAGCCTCCCGTCTTCCTCCCGGCACCCTCCGTCGGTCACTATCTGATGTGGTCTTAGACCGCTGTGAGTTTGCTGGACTTCTTCATTATTGTTTATACATTTTTTTATGTTATTTTCATTTTTAGCACCCCAAACAGCTGTTTAGCACCCCAAACAGCTGTTTAGCACCTCAAACAGCTGTTTTCATGCTTGCAACTTTTTTACCTGTGGAACAGTGTTATTTGCCTATTACCTGTCGTTGGAAAATGTAAAATGTCCGTTGCATGAAAACTAGAGCCAACTAACAAATGTCATTATTATATTTGAATTCATTAATGGCACATTTCATTTCTGAAACCCAAAAAATAGAAAATTTGTAGACAAGTGTAATGTTTCTTTCTCTAGACCGAGCCGCCTTTCATATGTGAATCTTGAATTGAACAATGTCTTCATGTTCATTTCTTTTCGGTGCGTAGTAAATACAACCCGTAATCTCCTATTTGATATTCATGTTGTTTATGCCGTTCTGGCACACGTTCCGAATTTGGCATGTAATTCCCACCGTCCTCATGCGCGGCACTTCAGCCACACAGAATGGGTTTTGCGCACCTGTTCCTATGGCCGGACAATCACGTTAAAATCCCCCATAGCGGTGATGGGAAGTCATTTGTTTGGCTTCCATAGCAACTCGGTTTGGACGCAGGTTGAGTAGTCGCCAAACCCAACAAATCAACAATAATCTCTGGGAGTTATGAATATTCAGGCGCAGCTGTTCCTGACATAGTGACCATCTGTGGCCACCTTCCTACCAGGGACCACTTGTCCACTTGACCCTGACGAGATCTTGTTATAGACTTGCGCTAATCTTTACGAGACCAAGTAGGAGGTTACACAGGACCATTTCTAATACTGAGCGAACAAAGGAAGGTAGAAGATATTGAGGGTGGAGAATGGTCACTTATGGCATCACATAGTGTTACATCTACACTCACTGGCCCCTTTATTAGGTCTAATCCTAGGTCGGACCCCCTTTATACTTTCTACAAGGTGCTGAAAACCTTCCTTAGAGATTTCCCTCCATATGGACATGATGACATCACACAGTTGCTATATATGGACATGATGACATCACACAGTCCCTCCATGTGGACATGATGACATCACACAGTTCCCCTATATGGACATGATGACATCACACAGTTCCTCTATATAGACATGATGACATCACACAGTTCCTCCATATGGACATGATGACATCACACAGTTCCTCTATATAGACATGATGACATCACACAGTTCCTCTATATAGACATGACGACATCACACAGTTCCTCCATATGGACATGATGACATCACACAGTTCCTCCATATAGACATGATGACATCACACAGTTCCTCCATATGGACATGATGACATCACACAGTTCCTCCATATGGACATGATGACATCACACAGCTCCTCCATATAGACATGATGACATCACACAGTTCCTCCATATGGACATGATGACATCACACAGTTCCTCTATATGGACATGATGACATCACACAGTTCCTCCACTGCCGCAGGAACTTGGCGTTTTGTTTAAAATAAACAGCTGGACCCCCACGATCAGACATCTCTTCCCCTATTATTTAGGGGATAAGATGTCTAAGTAGCGGAGTACCCCTTTAAAAACTAATGAAAAATGCCAAATAATTCTGCACCACGTGAATAAGAATAAAAACTGATCAGATGTCAGGCGCTTCTTTCCGTCTCCCATTTCTGTGGTCACTTTGACCTTCAGTAAGCAGATGGCGGTGCCTCATGAAGGACTCTCAACAAGTGCCCTACAAAGGGAAAAAACGGAGAACCGCATTGCCACAAAGACAAATGGAGACGCTGTCAGCTCGGTTGGCTCTTCAAAGGCTTCTCAGCGGTTGTTCCCAATTACATTAAATTCTCCTCATGCTTTAATTAAACTCAGATTCTACCAGAAGAAGAGTCAAGAACAATTGAACAAACTGTCACTTAAATCAACACTGGAAATATATGATCCGAAATACAAAAAAAGATCAACACTAACCATGTGTCTCTATTAGAAGCAAAACACGTGATATAATACCGCCAAATAGAAGCAAAACTAAGAATGTCCCCGCTGATATGTCAGAACAGTTATTTGATTATTTGTTTTGCAATGTTGCCCTTGGTTACGTCCATCTCAGGGCGGTCACAGGTGGTCGCACATGCCCAGTTTAGGGTCACAGTACAGAGAGGAAACGGAGAAATGATCAGATCCATGATGGCAGAGGAACAGTACAGGGATTTGTCTGTCTTTACGTCACGCCACGCCTCCTCCATTCATGTCTATGGGAGGGGGCATGACGGCTAGTAGGTAGCCGTCGCGCCTCCTCCCATAAACATGAATGGAGGGGGCGTGGCAACCACCAGCGTTCCATGTGTCCTTACCAGCGTCCAGCAACTTCCACTGTGCCATGTATCTGCCGTGCTTCCTGGTCTCCCTGCTCTGGAGTGTCTCCTGCAGCAGTTCCTGCTATGTCCTTTAAAGTCTTCCCACGAGCACTGGCTGAATCTTATAAAGACAGTGTGCACTCACTAATGGATCCTCCTCCAATCCCTGCCTGACACTTCCTATATAAACCTGCCCACCTGTTGCCTGAGGCCTCAGCAAGGTTGTGGGTTCAGTACTGCTAAGGTCTCTGTCTTTCTCCAGATCCTGCCTGTCAACTGAAATACATAAAACAGTAACTGCATCGTAAAGTGCAGACCTGACTTAAAGAGAATCTGACAACAATTTCGCCCACACTAAACCCAATATATCGGGTTACAGTGCAGGGGAATAGCTGTAGAAAGAGGGGTCACTAATATTTTTAGGTTAGGAATTTCCTAAGTTCTGCCCATTACAATCCTGCTGCCTGTTACGCCGAGCGCTCCGGGTCCCCGCTCCTCCCCGGAGCGCTCGCTTCACTCTCCCCGCTGCAGCGCTCCGGTCACATCCTCTGACCCGGGGCGCTGCGATTCCGCTGCCAGCCGGGATGCGATTCGCGATGCGGGTAGCGCCCGCTCGCGATGCGCACCCCGGCTCCCGTACCTTACTCGCTCTCCGTCTGTTCTGTCCCGGCGCGCGCGGCCCCGCTCCCTAGGGCGCGCGCGCGCCGGGTCTCTGCGATTTAAAGGGCCACTGCGCCGCTGATTGGCGCAGTGGTTCCAATTAGTGTGTTCACCTGTGCACTTCCCTATATCACCTCACTTCCCCTGCACTCCCTTGCCGGATCTTGTTGCCATTGTGCCAGTGAAAGCGTTCCTTGTGTGTTCCTAGCCTGTGTTCCAGACCTTCTGCCGTTGCCCCTGACTACGATCCTTGCTGCCTGCCCCGACCTTCTGCTACGTCCGACCTTGCTTCTGCCTACTCCCTTGTACCGCGCCTATCTTCAGCAGCCAGAGAGGTGAGCCGTTGCTAGTGGATACGACCTGGTCACTACCGCCGCAGCAAGTCCATCCCGCTTTGCGGCGGGCTCTGGTGAAAACCAGTAGTGGCTTAGAACCGGTCCACTAGCACGGTCCACGCCAATCCCTCTCTGGCACAGAGGATCCACTACCTGCCAGCCGGCATCGTGACAGTAGATCCGGCCATGGATCCCGCTGAAGTTCCTCTGCCAGTTGTCGCTGACCTCACCACGGTGGTCGCCCAGCAGTCACAACAGATAGCGCAACAAGGCCAACAGCTGTCTCAACTGACCGTTATGCTACAACAGTTTCTACCACAGCTTCAGCAGTCATCTCCTCCGCCAGCTCCTGCACCTCCTCCGCAGCGAGTGGCCGCTCCTGGGCTACGCCTATCCTTGCCGGATAAATTTGATGGGGACTCTAAGTTTTGCCGTGGCTTTCTTTCCCAATGTTCCCTGCATCTGGAGATGATGTCGGACCTGTTTCCCACTGAAAGGTCTAAGGTGGCTTTCGTAGTCAGCCTTCTGTCCGGAAAAGCCCTGTCATGGGCCACACCGCTCTGGGACCGCAATGACCCCGTCACTGCCTCTGTACACTCCTTCTTCTCGGAAATCCGAAGTGTCTTTGAGGAACCTGCCCGAGCCTCTTCTGCTGAGACTGCCCTGTTGAATCTGGTCCAGGGTAATTCTTCCGTTGGCGAGTATGCCGTACAATTCCGTACTCTTGCTTCAGAATTGTCCTGGAATAATGAGGCCCTCTGCGCGACCTTCAAAAAAGGCCTATCCAGCAACATTAAAGATGTTCTGGCCGCACGAGAAATTCCTGCTAATCTACATGAACTTATTCACCTAGCCACTCGCATTGACATGCGTTTTTCCGAAAGGCGTCAGGAACTCCGCCAAGATATGGACTCTGTTCGCACGAGGCGTTTCTTCTCCTCGGCTCCTCTCTCCTCTGGTCCCCTGCAATCTGTTCCTGTGCCTCCCGCCGTGGAGGCTATGCAGGTCGACCGGTCTCGTCTGACACCTCAAGAGAGGACACGACGCCGTATGGAGAACCTCTGCCTGTACTGTGCTAGTACCGAACACTTCCTGAGGGATTGTCCTATCCGTCCTCCCCGCCTGGAAAGACGTACGCTGACTCCGCACAAGGGTGAGACAGTCCTTGATGTCTACTCTGCTTCTCCACGTCTTACTGTGCCTGTGCGGATATCTGCCTCTGCCTTCTCCTTCTCTACTGTGGCCTTCTTGGACTCTGGATCTGCAGGAAATTTTATTTTGGCCTCTCTCGTCAACAGGTTCAACATCCCGGTGACCAGTCTCGCCAGACCCCTCTACATCAATTGTGTAAATAATGAAAGATTGGACTGTACCATACGTTTCCGCACGGAGCCCCTTCTTATGAGCATCGGATCTCATCACGAGAGGATTGAACTTTTGGTCCTCCCCAATTGCACCTCGGAAATTCTCCTTGGACTTCCCTGGCTTCAACTTCATTCCCCAACCTTGGATTGGTCCACTGGGGAGATCAAGAGTTGGGGGTCCTCTTGTTCCAAGAACTGTCTAAAACCGGTTCCCAGTAACCCTTGCCGTAACTCTGTGGTTCCTCCAGTAACCGGTCTCCCTAAGGCCTATATGGACTTCGCGGATGTTTTCTGCAAAAAACAAGCTGAGACTCTACCTCCTCACAGGCCTTATGATTGTCCTATCGACCTCCTCCCGGGCACTACTCCACCCCGGGGCAGAATTTATCCTCTCTCTGCCCCAGAGACTCTTGCCATGTCTGAATACGTCCAGGAGAATCTAAAAAAGGGCTTTATCCGTAAATTCTCCTCTCCTGCCGGAGCCGGATTTTTCTTTGTGTCCAAAAAAGATGGCTCCCTACGTCCTTGCATTGACTACCGCGGTCTTAATAAAATCACGGTTAAGAACCGCTACCCCTTACCCCTCATCTCTGAACTCTTTGACCGCCTCCAAGGTGCCCACATCTTTACTAAATTGGACTTAAGAGGCGCCTATAACCTCATCCGCATCAGAGAGGGGGATGAGTGGAAAACGGCATTTAACACCAGAGATGGACACTTTGAGTATCTGGTCATGCCCTTTGGCCTGTGCAACGCCCCTGCCGTCTTCCAAGACTTTGTCAATGAAATTTTTCGTGATCTGTTATACTCCTGTGTTGTTGTATATCTGGACGATATCCTGATTTTTTCTGCCAATCTGGAAGAACACCGCCAGCATGTCCGTATGGTTCTTCAGAGACTTCGTGACAATCAACTCTATGCCAAAATTGAGAAATGTCTGTTTGAATGCCAATCTCTTCCTTTTCTAGGATATTTGGTCTCTGGCCAGGGACTACAGATGGATCCAGACAAACTCTCTGCCGTCTTAGATTGGCCACGCCCCTCCGGACTCCGTGCTATCCAACGCTTTTTGGGGTTCGCCAATTATTACAGGCAATTTATTCCACATTTTTCTACCATTGTGGCTCCTATCGTGGCTTTAACCAAAAAAAATGCTGATCCCAAGTCCTGGCCTCCTCAAGCAGAAGACGCCTTTAAACGACTCAAGTCTGCCTTTTCTTCGGCTCCCGTCCTCTCCAGACCTGACCCTTCCAAACCCTTCCTATTGGAGGTTGATGCCTCATCAATGGGAGCTGGAGCTGTTCTTCTACAAAAAAATTCCTCCGGGCATGCTGTCACTTGTGGTTTTTTCTCTAGGACCTTCTCTCCAGCGGAGAGGAACTACTCCATCGGGGATCGAGAGCTTCTAGCCATTAAATTAGCACTTGAGGAATGGAGGCATCTGCTGGAGGGATCAAGTTTTCCTGTTATTATCTACACCGACCACAAGAACCTCTCCTACCTCCAGTCTGCCCAACGGCTGAATCCTCGCCAGGCCCGGTGGTCTCTGTTCTTTGCCCGATTTAATTTTGAGATTCACTTTCGTCCTGCCGATAAGAACATTAGGGCCGATGCTCTCTCTCGTTCCTCGGATGCCTCAGAAGTTGAACTCTCTCCGCAACACATCATTCCACCTGACTGCCTGATCTCCACTTCTCCTGCCTCCATCAGGCAGACTCCTCCAGGAAAGACCTTTGTTTCTCCACGCCAACGCCTCGGAATCCTCAAATGGGGTCACTCCTCCCATCTCGCAGGTCATGCGGGCATCAAGAAATCTGTGCAACTCATCTCCCGCTTCTATTGGTGGCCGACTCTGGAGACGGATGTTGTGGACTTTGTGCGAGCCTGCACTATCTGTGCCCGGGATAAGACTCCTCGCCAGAAGCCCGCTGGTTTTCTTCATCCTCTGCCTGTCCCCGAACAGCCTTGGTCTCTGATTGGTATGGATTTTATTACTGATTTACCCCCTTCCCGTGGCAACACTGTTATTTGGGTGGTCGTTGATCGATTCTCCAAAATGGCACATTTCATCCCTCTTCCTGGTCTTCCTTCTGCGCCTCAGTTGGCTAAACAATTTTTTGTACACATTTTTCGTCTTCACGGGTTGCCTACGCAGATTGTCTCGGATAGAGGTGTCCAATTCGTGTCTAAATTCTGGAGGGCTCTCTGTAAACAACTCAAGATTAAATTAAATTTTTCTTCTGCATATCATCCCCAGTCCAATGGACAAGTAGAAAGAATTAACCAGATCTTGGGTGATTATTTGCGACATTTTGTTTCCTCCCGCCAGGATGACTGGGCAGATCTCCTCCCATGGGCCGAATTCTCGTATAACTTCAGGGTCTCTGAATCTTCCTCCAAATCCCCATTTTTCGTGGTGTACGGCCGTCACCCTCTTCCCCCCCTCCCTACTCCCTTGCCCTCTGGTCTGCCCGCTGTGGATGAAATTTCTCGTGACCTTTCCATCATATGGAGAGAGACCCAAAATTCTCTCTTACAGGCTTCATCACGCATGAAGAAATTCGCGGATAAGAAAAGAAGAGCTCCTCCCGTTTTTTCCCCTGGAGACAAGGTATGGCTCTCCGCTAAATATGTCCGCTTCCGTGTCCCTAGCTACAAGTTGGGACCACGCTATCTTGGTCCTTTCAAAATTTTGTGTCAAATTAATCCTGTCTCTTATAAACTTCTTCTTCCTCCTTCTCTTCGTATCCCTAATGCCTTTCACGTCTCTCTTCTCAAACCACTCATCCTCAACCGTTTTTCTCCCAAATCTGTTCCTCCCACTCCTGTTTCCGGCTCCTCGGACATCTTCTCTGTCAAGGAGATCTTAGCTTCCAAAAAGGTCAGAGGGAAAACTTTTTTTTTAGTGGACTGGGAGGGTTGTGGTCCTGAAGAGAGATCCTGGGAACCTGAGGACAACATCCTAGACAAAAGTCTGCTCCTCAGGTTCTCAGGCTCTAAGAAGAGGGGGAGACCCAAGGGGGGGGGTACTGTTACGCCGAGCGCTCCGGGTCCCCGCTCCTCCCAGGAGCGCTCGCTTCACTCTCCCCGCTGCAGCGCTCCGGTCACATCCTCTGACCCGGGGCGCTGCGATTCCGCTGCCAGCCGGGATGCGATTCGCGATGCGGGTAGCGCCCGCTCGCGATGCGCACCCCGGCTCCCGTACCTTACTCGCTCTCCGTCTGTTCTGTCCCGGCGCGCGCGGCCCCGCTCCCTAGGGCGCGCGCGCGCCGGGTCTCTGCGATTTAAAGGGCCACTGCGCCGCTGATTGGCGCAGTGGTTCCAATTAGTGTGTTCACCTGTGCACTTCCCTATATCACCTCACTTCCCCTGCACTCCCTTGCCGGATCTTGTTGCCATTGTGCCAGTGAAAGCGTTCCTTGTGTGTTCCTAGCCTGTGTTCCAGACCTTCTGCCGTTGCCCCTGACTACGATCCTTGCTGCCTGCCCCGACCTTCTGCTACGTCCGACCTTGCTTCTGCCTACTCCCTTGTACCGCGCCTATCTTCAGCAGCCAGAGAGGTGAGCCGTTGCTAGTGGATACGACCTGGTCACTACCGCCGCAGCAAGTCCATCCCGCTTTGCGGCGGGCTCTGGTGAAAACCAGTAGTGGCTTAGAACCGGTCCACTAGCACGGTCCACGCCAATCCCTCTCTGGCACAGAGGATCCACTACCTGCCAGCCGGCATCGTGACACTGCCATTGCACTCCAGCACACAATGGAGGCGGGGAGGCGGCTCGCCCAGCTCCCCTGCCTCATCAATATTCCCCCCCCCCCCCCCCCCCCCGGACTGCCCCCTTCCATAATGAGAGAGTCTGCAAGCTTTAACGTCATGGAAGAGGGCAGGCCTGGGGGCAGAATATTGATAAGGCAGGGGAGCTGGGCGAGCTGGCTCCCTGCCTCCATTGTACACTGGAGCTCAATGGCAGCGAAATACCTAACCTAAAAATATAAGTGAACCCTCTTTCTACAACTATTCGACTGCACTATAACCCGGTATATTTGGTTTGGCGGGGGTGAAGAGCTGTCAGATTCAGGTAAACAGATTCTGAGCACAAACTATAATAGCAACAAAATGTAAATAGAATTATCAATGGACATGAAGAACCGATTCTGATCACAAATTGTAGTAGAATTGAATAGAATGTAAATAGAATTGTCAATGGACATGTATCCCTTTGTCATGATGGTTTCCCTGTGTATCCGTATGACAGTCCTGGTCCTTTGTATAGTCACAGTCTGTACGGCTTCCTCTCCCCCTTTCTGTATTTGTTTGTCAGCTTTATTTTCCTGTGAATTCACTTCTCCGTCCTGTTTCCCAGCCTTGTTGTGTACCTGTGTTTTCCTGTTTATTTGTAGGTCTATGTCATTTCCCTTTATATCTGCATATCCCACTAATTCCACAGCTTCTGATTGTTAAAGGGGTATTCCGGCCAGGGACATATTATCCCCTATCCAAAGTCTGGGACAACCTCTGTGTTTCTGGGACTGGAGACGTGACGTCATGCCTCGCCCCCTCCATTCATGTCTATGAGAGGGGGCGTCACGCACCCTCTCATAGACATGAATGGAGGGGGCGTGGTGTGACGTCACGAGGGGGCGTGACGTGACGTCTCGTCTCCAGTCCCAGAAACACAGAGGTTTCCTGGGACTGGAGCAGCAGCCCGGCAGAGAATGCGGGGCCTGCACGGAGATTGCGGAGGTGCCCAGCCGTCACGCCCTCTCCTATAGACTTGGATTGAGGGGGCATGGCCGTGATGTCACGAGCCTCCGGTGCTGCCACTGGGGACCCCTGCGATCAGACATCTTATCCCCTATCCAAAGGTTGGGACAACCTCTGTGTTTCCGGGACTAGAGACGTGACGTCATGCCTCACCCCCTCCATTTATGTCTATGGGAGGGGGCATCACATGAATGAATGGAGGGGGCGTGGTGTGACGTCATGAGGGGGCGTGACGTGACGCCTCGTCTCCAGTCCCAGAAACACAGAGGTTTCCTGGGACTGGAGCAGCAGCCCGGCAGAGAATGCGGGGCCTGCACGGAGATTGCGGAGGTGCCCAGCCGTCACGCCCTTTCCCATAGACTTGCATTGAGGGGGCATGCCCGTGATGTCACGAGCCTCCGGTGCTGCCACTGGGGACCCCTGCGATCAGACATCTTATCCCCTATCCAAAGGTTGGGACAACCTCTGTGTTTCCGGGACTAGAGACGTGACGTCATGCCTCGCCCCCTCCATTCATATCTATGGGAGGGGGCATCACATGAATGAATAGAGGGGGCGTGGTGTGACGTCACGAGGGGGCATGGTGTGACGTCACGAGGGGGCGTGATGTGACATCTCGTCTCCAGTCCCAGAAACACAGAGGTTTCCAAGACTGGAGCAGCAGCCCGGCAGAGGATGCGGGTGCTGCACGGAGATTGTGGAGGGTACCAGCCATCATGCCCCCTCCCATAGATTTGCATTGAGGGGGTGGGGCATGACTTCATGAGGGGCGGGGCTATGACGTCACAAGCTCCCAGCGCTGGCTCCAGTGTTCGGAACAGTTTGTTCCAAACACTGAGTAGCGGAGTACCCCTTTAACCCCTTAAGGACACATGACGTACTGGAACGTCATGTGTCCACTCCCGATCTATAACGCGGGGCCACGGCGTGGCCCCGCGTCATAGCGGTTCGGGCCCGGCCTCTAACAACGGCCGGGACCCGTGGCTAATAGCGCGCGGCATTGATCGCTGTGCCGCGCGCTATTAACCCTTTAGACGCGGCGTTCAAAGTTGAACGCCGCGTCTAAAGTGAAACCGAAAGCATGCCGGCTAGCTCAGTGGGCTGTTCGGGATAGCCGCGGTGAAATCGCGGCATCCCGAACAGCTGACAGGACAGCGGGAGGGCCCCTACCTGCCTCCTCGCTGTCCGATCGCCGAATGACTGCTCAGTGCCTGAGATCCAGGCATGAGCAGTCATGCGGCAGAATCATCGATCACTGGTTTCTTATGAGAAACCAGTGATCAATGTAAAAGATCAGTGTGTGCAGTGTTATAGGTCCCTATGGGACCTATAACACTGCAAAAAAAAAGTGCAAAAAAAAAGTGAATAAACATCATTTAACCCCTTCCCTATTAAAAGTTTGAATCACCCCCCTTTTCCCATAAAAGAAAAAACACAGTGTAAATAAAAATAAAAATAAACATAAATGGTATCGCCGCGTGCGGAAATGTCCGAATTATAAAAATATATCGTTAATTAAACCGCTCGGTCAATGGCGTGCGCGCAAAAAAATTCCAAAGTCCAAAATAGTGCATTTTTGGTCACTTTTTATATCATGAAAAAATGAATAAAAAGCGATCAATAAGTCCTATCAATGCAAAAATGATACCGTTAAAAACTTCAGATCAAGGCGCAAAAAATGAGCCCTCATACCGCCCCATACACGGAAAAATAAAAAAGTTATAGGGGTCAGAAGATGACAATTTTAAACGTATAAATTTTTCTGCATGAAGTTATGATTTTTTCCAGAAGTGCGACAAATTCAAACCTGTATAAGTAGGGTATCATTTTAATCATATGGACCTACAGAATAAAGGTAAGGTGTCATTTTTACCGAAAAATGTACTACGTAGAAACGGAAGCCCCCAAAAGTTACAAAATGGCGTTTTTTTTTTCAATTTTGTCTCACAATGATTTTTTTTCCCGTTTCACCGTAGATTTTTGGGCACAATGACTGACGTCATTACAAAGTAGAATTGGTGGTGCAAAAAATAAGCCATCATATGGATTTTTAGGTGCAAAATTGAAAGAGTTATGATTTTTTAAAGGCAAGGAGCAAAAAACGAAAATGCAAAAACGGAAAAACCCCCGGTCCTTAAGGGGTTAAAGTCTACATCTGAGGAACTTAAGGGCCCTATTCAGTTAGGATTTGTAGAGCTGCACATGTGAAAAAACCTAAAACTGCTCAGCAAAATGGGAGCTGACAAATAGAGAACATTAACAACATAATAACATCTGTGGACGCCCGACCTCTCAAGCCTCCGACAGCAGATGCTTACAAGACCTCAACATCTTGGCAATGGGCGTCAGACATCCCGGCAGCAATGAGATCGGATGCAGAGACGCAGCAAACTCATCCTTGTGATAGTAGTAGCTGTACTACAGTGATCCCTCAACTTACAATAGTTTCAGCATACAATGGTCTTTTCTGGACCATTGTAACTTGAAATCAGACTCAACATACAATGTACAGACAGTCCAGATCTGTGAAACGTGTCAATGGCCGGAAGAACCGACCAATCAGAATGAGCATTCATTGGTAAAACTCCTGTATAATGTAGGTCACTAGGTTGTGTCCCCTTTTCTCCTAGGAGGTAGCTAGCGAGGTACTATAACCAAGTATGATATTGTCACATGACCCTCAGCCGCTCACAGCATAGCCTACACTATCCTTTCAGTGACTGGCCAATAGAACAGCCGCTGACCTCTCATATACTATATTTACATAGCTATTAAAGGGGTACTCCCATGCTCCAGCATTCTGAATATTTTGTCCTGAACGCTCGGAGCCAGTGGCCGTGGTCGTAACGTCAGGGCCACACCCTCTCAGGACATCACGGCCACACACCCTCATGACGTCAAAGCCATGCCCCCTCCATTCATGTCTATGGGAGGGGGCGTGTCGTCCGACATGCCCCCTCCCATAGACATGAATAGAGGGGGCATGGCTTTGACGTCATGAGGGGGTGTGGCCGTGACATCACGACCACTGCCACAGGAACCCCTCATTTGTTTAGAACGCTGGGAGCTGCAGGAGATCGCGAGGGGCCCCAGCAGAGGGACCCCCGCAATCAGACATCTTATCCCCTATTCTTTGGATAGGGGATAAAATGTCTAGCAGCAGAGTACCCCTTTAAGGATAGGGCTCCTTGACTTCTTTCACAACAAAAGATATACAACACAACGGCACGAAATGTTTTGATATTCGGGAGTTTCCGTCACAAACCATATGACCAGATATCAGCCGTAGACCTGTTTGTTATTATTGTTTACTGGTTAAAGGGAAATCTTTCGGAATTTCTCAGAGGCATCTGCTTCTAATATTCTCCTCTTGATCACGGAGGTTATATCCCGGTGATACCGGTCGCTTCCTGCACATTGCTGGTAAGAACTGATTTTGATCTTAACAGTAAAGGCTTGGGGATATTTTGCAGCGTTGAACGCTTCCTATCATCGTAAAATGTTCTTCATTTGAATTTTCTTAATTTACTAAACAAAAGTAACCAGGGACGTGCACAGACATTTTGGGGGGCAGGGGCTGAACTAAAAGAAAAAGTGGGGCAAAAAAATATTTAGTCAGCCACCGATTGTGCAAGTTCTCCCACTTAAAAAGGTGAGTGAGGCTGTAATTTCCATCATAGGTTATAACCTCAACTATGAGAGACAGAATTAGAAAAACAAACTCTAGGAAATCACGTTGTCTGATTTATAAAGAATTTATTTACAAATTATGGTGGAAAATAAGTATTTGGTCACCTACAAACAAGCAAGATTTCTGTCTCTCACAGACCTGTAACTTCTTGTTTAAGAGTCTCCTCTGTCCTCCACTCGTTACCTGTATTAATGGCTCCTGTTTGAACTTGTTATCAGTATAAAAGACACCTGTCCACAACCTCAAAGAGTCACACTCCAAACTCCACTATGGCCAAGACCAAAGAGCTGTCGAAGGACACCAGAAATAAAATTGTAGACCTGCACCAGGCTGGGAAGACTGAATCTGCAATAGGCAAGCAGCTTGGTGTGAAGAAATCAACTGTGGGAGCAATTATTAGAAAATGGAAGACATACAAGACCACTGATAATCTACCTCCATCTGGGGCTCCACGCAAGATCTCACCCCGTGGTGTCAAGATGATCACAGGAATTGTGAGCAAAAATCACAGAACCACACGAGGGACCTAGTGAATTACCTGCAGAGAGCTGGGAGCAAAGTAACAAAGGCTACTTTTAGTAACACACTACGCCACCAGGGACTCTAACCATGCAGTGCCAGATGTGTCCCCTGCTTAAGCCAGTACATGTCCGGGCCCGTCTGAAGTTTGCTAGAGAGCATTTGGATGATCCAGAAGGGGATTGGGAGAATGTCATATGGTCAGATGAAAGTAGAACTTTTTGGTGAAAACTCAACTCGTCATGTTTGGAACAGAAAGAATGCTGAGTTACATCCAAAGAACACCATACCTACTGTGAAGCATGGGGGTAGAAACATCATGCTTTGAGTCTATTTTTCTGCTAAGGGACAAGGACGACTGATCCGTGTAATGGAAAGAAAGAATGAGGCCATGTATTGTGAGTGAAAACCTCCTTCCATCAGCAAGGGCATTGAAGATGAAACGTGACTGGGTCTTTCAGCATGACTATGATCCCAAACACACCGCCGGGGCAAAAAAGGAGTGGCTTCGTAAGAAGCATTTCAAGGTCCTGGAGTGGCCTATAGAAAACCTTTGGAGGGAGTTGAAAGTCCGTGTTGCCCAGCGACAGCCCCAAAACATCACTGCTCTAGAGGAGATCTGCATGTGCCAAAATACCAGCAACAGTGTGTGAAAACCTTATGAAGACTTACAGAAAACATTTGGCCTCTGCCATTGCCAACAAAGGGTTTATAACAAAGTATTGAGATGAACTTTTGTTATTGACCAAATACTTATTTTCCACCATAATTTGCAAATAAATAATTTAAAAATCAGACAATGTGATTTTATGGATTTTTTTTTTCTCATTCTGTCTCTCATAGTTGAGGTTATAACCCATGATGGAAATTACAGGCCTCTCTGATCTTTTTAACCCCTTAAGGACGCAGGACGTACTCAAACGTCCCCTTTTCCGAGTCCTTAAGGACTCAGGACGTTTGAGTACGTCCTGTCAAATCCCGGCCCCCCGCCGCTAGCTGGAGGGGAGCCGGTGCCCGATGCCTGCTGAAATCGTTCAGCAGGCATCGGGGCATATCGCCCAGGGGGGTCATTATGCCCCCCCATGTCGGCGATGGCCGCAGATCGCTGGACAATTCAGTCCAGCGATCTGCGGCGGATTCCGGGTCAATCGGGTCTCCAGTGACCCGGTGACCCGGAATTACAGGCTGTTCGGGGCCGTCTCCGACGGCCCCGAACAGCCAGAGCCTGCAGGGGTGAGGTGGCACTGGTGCCACCTCACGATCGCCCTGATTCGCCGACCAATCAGGGCGCCTGCTGCGGGTGTCACTCCCGCACCCGCTCCGCCCCTCTTCCGGAGGACGTGAGCGGGTGCGGGACGTGCACCCCGGGTGCTGGGGACCCGATCCCCGGCGTCAATGTTGGGATCGGGGCAGCAGGAGCGACGGCCGCGGCGGAGACGACGAGGGACTGACCTGTGCGGCGAGGATCGTTGGAGGTGAGTGACAGCCTCCTGCTGTTGCTTAGCAACAGCTCCCAGCATGCAAAAAGGGCATGCTGGGAGCTGTAGTTATGCAACAGCAGGAGGCAGACCACCACAACTCCCAGCATGCCCTTATGGGCATGCTGGGACTTGTAGTTTTGCAACAGCTGGAGGCACATTTTTTCTATGGAAAAGTGTACCTTCAGCTGTTGTGTAACTACAACTCCCAGCTTGCACCAACAGCTAAAGTGCATGCTGGGAGTTGTAGTAGTGCATCTGCTGGTTGCATAACTACAACTCCCAGCATGCCCGTTGGCTGTCGGTGACTGCTGGGAGTTGTAGTTTTGCAACAGCTGAAGGCACACTGAGTTATGTAGCAAACCAGTGTGTCTCCAGCTGTTGCATAACTACAGTCCCCAGCATCCCCAGCCAAAGTAGTATGCCTCCAGCTGTTGCATAACTACAAGACCCAGCATGCCCTTCCGCTGTCCGTACATGCTGGGGGTTGTAGCTTTTGCAACAGCTGAAGGCACACTGGTTGCAAAACACTGAGTTTGTTACCAAACTCTGTGTTTCACAACCAGTGTGCCTCCAGCTGTTGCAAAACTATAACTACCAGCATGCACTGATAGACCGTACATGCTGGGAGTTGTAGTTATGCAACAGCTGGATGTTCCCCCCCCCCCAATGTGAACGTACAGGCTACACTCACATGGGCGGAGGATTACAGTAAGTATCCAGCTGCAAGTTTGAGGTGCGGCAAAATTTCTGCCGCAGCTCAAACTGCCAGCGAGAAACTACTGTGAACCCCCGCCCATGCGACTGTACCCTAAAAACACTACACTAACACACAATAAAAAGTAAAAAACACTACATATACACATACCCCTATACAACCCCCCTCCCCTCCCCAATAAAAATGAAAGCGTCTGGTACGCCACTGTTTCCAAAACGGAGCCTCCAGCGGTTGCAAAACAACTACTCCCAGTATTGCCAGATAGCCACTGACTGTCCAGGCATGCTGGGAGTTTTACAACAGCTGGAGGCACCCTGTTTGGGAATCACTGGTGTAGAATACCCCTATGTCCACCCCTATGCAATCCCTAATTTAGGCCTCAAATGCGCATGGCGCTCTCACTTTGGAGCCCTGTCGTATTTCAAGGCAACAGTTTAGGGTCACATATGGGGTATCGCCGTACTCGGGAGAAATTGTGTTACAAATTTTGGGGGGTATTTTCTGCTTTTACCCTTTTTAAAAATGTAAAATTTTTGGGAAAAGAGGCATTTTAGGTAAAAAATTTTTTATTTTTTTTACATATGCAAAAGTCGTGAAACACCTGTGGGGTATTAAGGTTCACTTAACCCCTTGTTACATTCCCAGAGGGGTCTAGTTTCCAAAATGGTATGCCGTGTTTTTTTTTTTTTGCTGTCCTGGCACCATAGGGGCTTCCTAAATGCGGCATGCCCTCAGAGCAAAATTTGCTTTCAAAAAGCCAAATGTGACTCCTTCTCCTCTGAGACCTGTAGTGCGCCAGCAGAGCACTTTTCACCCCCATATGGGGCGTTTTCTGAATCGGGAGAAATTGGGCTTCAAATTTTGGGCGGTATTTTCTGCTTTAACCCTTTGTAAAAATGTAAATTTTTTGGGAAACCAAGCATTTTAGGTAAAATTATTATTTTTTTTTTACATATGCAAAAGTTGTGAAACCCCTGTGGGGTATTAAGGTTCACTTTACCCCTTGTTACGTTCCCCAAGGGGTCTCGTTTCCAAAATGGTATGCCATGTGGGGTTTTTTGCTGTCCTGGCACCATAGGGGCTTCCTAAATGCGGCAGGCCCCCAGAGCAAAATTTCCTTCAAAAAAGCCAAATGTGACTCCTTCTCTTCTGAGACCTGTAGTGCGCCAGCAGAGCACTTTTCACCCCCATATGGGGTGTTTTCTGAATCGGGAGAAATTGGGCTTCAAATTTTGGGGGGTATTTTCTGCTTTAACCCTTTGTAAAAATGTAAATTTTTTGGGAAACCAAGCATTTTAGGGAATTTTTTTTTTTTTTTTTTTACGTATGCAAAAGTTGTGAATCACCTGTGGGGTATTAAGGTTCACTTTACCCCTTGTTATGTTCCCCGAGGGGTCTAGTTTCCAAAATGGTATGCCATGTGTTTTTTGTTGCTGTTCTGGCACCATAGGGGCTTCCTAAATGTGACATGCCCCCCAAAAACCATTTGTCGCTCCTTCCCTTCTGAGCCCTCTACTGCGCCCGCCGAACAATTAACATAGACATATGAGGTATGTGCTTACTCGAGAGAAATTGGGTTTCAAATACAAGTAAAAATTTTCTCCTTTTTACCCCTTGCAAAAATTCAAAAATTGGGTCTACAAAAACATGCGAGTGTAAGAAATGAAGATTGTGAATTTTCTCCTTCACTTTGCTGCTATTCCTGTGAAACACCTAAAGGGTTAAAACGCTGACTGAATGTCATTTTGAATACTTTGGGGGGTGCAGTTTTTATAATGGGGTCATTTATGGGGTATTTCTAATATGAAGGCCCTTCAAATCCACTTCAAACCTGAACTGGTCCCTGAAAAAAAGCGAGTTTCAAAATTTTGTGAAATTTAAGGTGAAAAAGGGCTCAGTCCTTAAGGGGTTAAGTGGGAGAACTTGCACAATTGGTGGCTGACTAAATACTTTTTTGCCCCACTGAATATATATATATATATATATATATATATATATATACTTGATACTTATCTATCCTCAGTCCCACTGTATTTCCTGTTACGACTCCATCTGGTCTCCCGCTGTTCCTCTCTTTTCCCTGCTTTCCCAATCATTGGCCGAGTCAGAAAACCACTTGTAGCAGGTGTATTTGTCTCCAAACCCTCCTGTGTTCAGCTGCAGCATCACTTGTTGCCAAGATTATGCCTTGGCCAATCAGAAGGTGGGAACAGCAAGTCAATGGTATCCGGCCTGGGCGTCCAGAGCCTCCTGGTGTGGGCTATTTAAGCCACAGACATGGTCGCACATCCACATCTTGCTCAGTGATCCTAGGCTTCTCAGCAACATTTATTAAACTAACAGGTGGTTATTGTACTTGATGATCATGAAGCATAAGCCCACTAGCCACATCACGGCCACCTGTGTGTAGCAGGTCCCTAACATCCTTAGCAAAAAATGGCACTACACTGAGCGGCAACACCCGCCGCCGCAACCCCAGTGCCCACAGGGGGAACCACCCACTGGCAGAGGAGCCCCAATGTCGCCCAACCAGTCCTTTGGCCGTGCCACCCCCCCAGGTGCTGTGCTTTGCAGCTGCCATTGATGCCGTGGCGCCCTGTCTGTGGGGTAGCGCGGCCCAGGGTCGGGTCAGGCGGCATTGGGGCTGTTCTGCCAGTGGGTCATTCCCCCCTGTGGCAGGGGGAATGAGGATCACAAGGGGCCTAGGATCACTGTGCAAGTTGTAGATGTGTGACCATGTCTGTTTTTTTCTCTATTTTAATTCACTAGTTAAGTTACAGGCTTGTTTTATTGCATTGCCTGTGATAGAGGTTTTGTCCTTGCACAAGCTCCTTTTACCTGCGTTTGTTGTACTGTCTTCTTGTTCTCCTGACCTTTTGGCTTGTTCCCAGACTACCCTTTTGCTTAGTAATTTCGTACTGCGTGACTTCCTGGTTCTGACTTGGCCTGGCTGACCTTGCTCTTTCTGTTTATCTGGTAGCTGTTAATCTGTCTTTGCTCCCTGGTCTGTTCCTTCATCAACCCTTTGTATCCTGACATGTCTGATTGCTTTACCCCCTGCATTGTACTCAAAGTACGGACTGTCGCCCAGTTGGGGGTCCATTCCATAGAGCAGATTGTCAAGTAGGCAGGGAAAAGAATTGTGGGTGAGCTTAGGGCTGCACTACTCCCTGTTCTACATGATACTACTGCTACCAGTGTTTGGCAAAACAGACAGGTCCTGCTTCGATCTCTCATCTTGGAAGCTTGGAGAAGAGAGGAGTAGCGAGAGACCAGAAGGAGCTACAACAGAAGATGCAGAGATATAGTCAAGAAGGTGTTGTGAGAGGGAGATAGATCTAGCTGAATTTGCATCTAAAGTGTCCTGACTAGATGAGAACTCTATCTCCCTCCTACTATGTGGGAGGGGTTAGTAAAAAAAAGGTGTAGTGGGAGGGAGATAGAGTTGGCTGAATTCCCAGCTAGAGTGTCCTAACTAGATCAGAATTTAGTCAACTATATCTCCCTCTTACTAAGTGTGTGTGTGTGGGGGGGGGGGTATAGTCAAGAGGGAGATAAAGTTGGCTAAATTTACATTTAGTCTGGACACTCTAGTTGGGAATTCAGCCAGCTCTTTCACCCTTCCATTACACCTTCTTGACTATAACCAGAAAGGTAGTAAAAAAAAAACTATATTTACCAATATATTTTCATTGTTACGCCGAGCGCTCCGGGTCCCTGCTCCTCCCCGGAGCGCTCACGGCGTCTCTCTCTCTGCAGCGCCCCGGTCAGACCCGCTGACCGGGAGCGCTGCACTGACATTGCCGGCGGGGATGCGATTTGCATAGCGAATCGCATCCCAAGTCACTTACCCGTCCCGGTCCCCGGCTGTCATGTGCTGGCGCGCGCGGCTCCGCTCTCTAGGGCGCGCGCGCGCCAGCTCTCTAAGATTTAAAGGGCCAGTGCACCAATGATTGGTGCCTGGCCCAATCAGCCTAATTAGCTTCCACCTGCTCCCTGGCTATAATACCTCACTTCCCCTGCACTCCCTTGCCGGATCTTGTTGCCTTGTGCCAGTGAAAGCGTTTAGTGTTGTCCAAAGCCTGTGTTTCCAGATCTCCTGCTATCCACATTGACTATGAACCTTGCCGCCTGCCCCGGCCTTCTGCTACGTCTGACCTTGCCTCTGACTAGTCCTTCTGTCCCACGCCTTCTCAGCAGTCAGCGAGGTTAAGCCATTGCCGGTGGATACGACCTGGTTGCTACCGCCGCAGCAAGACCATCCCGCTTTGTGGCGGGCTCTGGTGAATACCAGTAGCATCTTAGAACCGGTCCACCGACACGGTCCACGCCAATCCCTCGCTGACACAGAGGATCCACATCCTGCTAGCCGAATCGTGACAGTAGATCCGGCCATGGATCCCGCTGAGGTGCCGCTGCAAAGTCTCGCTGACCTTCCCACGGTGGTCGCCCAGCAATCACAGCAAATTGCACAACAAGGACAGCAGCTGTCGCAGCTGACCGCCACGTTACAGCAACTTCTGCCACAGCTACAGCAGCAACCATCTTCTCCGCCAGCTCCTGCGCCTCCTCTGCAGCGAGTGGCCGCTCCTAGCCTCCGCTTGTCCCTGCCGGACAAGTTTGATGGGGACTCCCGACTCTGCCGTGGATTCTTATCCCAATGTTCCCTGCATATGGAGATGTTGTCAGACCAATTTCCTTCAGAACGGTCTAAGGTGGCGTTCGTAGTGAGTCTTCTATCTGGAAAGGCCTTGTCTTGGGCCACACCGCTCTGGGACCGCAATGATCCTGCCACAGCCACAGTCCAGTCCTTCTTCGCTGAAGTCCGTAGTGTCTTCGAGGAACCAGCCTGAGCTTCTTCTGCCGAGACTGCCCTGCTGAACCTGGTCCAGGGTAATTCTTCAGTAGGCGAGTACGCCATCCAATTTCGTACTCTCGCTTCCGAATTATCTTGGAATAACGAGGCTCTCTGCGCGACCTTTAAAAAGGCCTATCCAGTAACATCAAGGATGTGCTGGCCGCACGAGAGATTCCTGCCAACCTGCAAGAACTTATCCATTTGGCCACCCACATTGACATGCGTTTTTCTGAGAGACACCAGGAGCTCCGCCAGGAAAAAGACCTAGATCTCTGGGCACCTCTCCCACAGTATCCTTTGCAATCTACGCCTGTGCCTCCCGCCGAGGAGGCTATGCAAGTGGATCGGTCTCGCCTGACCCAGGAAGAGAGGACTCACTGTAGGGAAGAAAATCTTTGTCTTTACTGCGCCAGTACCGAACATTTCTTGGTGGATTGCCCTATTCGTCCTCCACGTCTGGGAAACGCACGCACGCACCCAGCTCACGTGGGTGTGGCGTCTCTTGGTACGAAGTCTGCTTCTCCACGTCTCACGGTGCCCGTGTGGATTTCTCCTTCTGCCAACTCCTCCCTCTCAGCCGTGGCCTGCTTGGACTCTGGTGCCTCTGGAAATTTTATTCTGGACTCTTTGGTGAATAAGTTCTGCATCCCGGTGACCCGTCTCTTCAAGCCGCTCTACATTTCCTCGGTCAACGGAGTTAAATTGGATTGCACCGTGCGTTACCGCACAAAACAGCTCTTAATGTGCATTGGACCCCATCACGAAAAGATTGAATTGTTCGTCCTTCCCAACTGCACCTCTGAAGTCCTCCTCAGTCTGCCATGGCTCCAGCATCATTCTACCACCCTTGACTGGACCACCGGGAGATCAAGAATTGGGGCCCTGCTTGCCGCAAGAAATGCCTCACCCCTGCTCCCAGTCCCGTCTGTCTGGCCTCAGTGTCTCCTCCTGTGCCTGGTCTCCCCAAGGCCTATCGGGACTGTGCCGTGCCTCCTCATAGCCCCCGTCCTTGTGACTCTCTGCCCCGTGACAAGCTTCACCCTCTGCCCCCCCTCCCCATTCCCACTTCTTCTGAACTACCTGCCGCTGGTATAGCTACCCAGAATTTCTATTTTCAGAAGGAGACTCAAGAGGCGTCCCCTATGTTGTCCTCTCTTTTGAAGGGACAAGGAGACAAAAAGAGGGGGAGACCTAAGGGGGGAGGGTACTGTTACGCCGAGCGCTCCGGGTCCCTGCTCCTCCCCGGAGTGCTCACCGGGAGCGCTGCACTGACATTGCCGGCGGGGATGCGATTCGCATAGCGGGACGCGCCCGCTCGCGAATCGCATCCCAAGTCACTTACCCGTCCCGGTCCCCGGCTGTCATGTGCTGGCGCGCGCGGCTCCGCTCTCTAGGGCGCGCGCGCGCCAGCTCTCTAAGATTTAAAGGGCCAGTGCACCAATGATTGGTGCCTGGCCCAATCAGCCTAATTGGCTTCCACCTGCTCCCTGGCTATATCACATCACTTCCCCTGCACTCCCTTGCCGGATCTTGTTGCCTTGTGCCAGTGAAAGCGTTTAGTGTTGTCCAAAGCCTGTGTTTCCAGATCTCCTGCTATCCACATTGACTACGAAGCTTGCCGCCTGCCCCGACCTTCTGCTACGTCTGACCTTGCCTCTGCCTAGTCCTTCTGTCCCACGCCTTCTCAGCAGTCAGCGAGGTTGAGCCGTTGCCGGTGGATACGACCTGGTTGCTACCGCCACAGCAAGACCATCCCGCTTTGCGGCGGGCTCTGGTGAATACCAGTAGCATCTTAGAACCGGTCCACCGACACGGTCCACGCCAATCCCTCGCTGACAAAGAGCATCCACATCCAGCTAGCCGAATCGTGACTTTCATTTATTAGACCGTTAAAAATAAGTTTGCCAGATAACTCCTTTAAGACCTTCTAATGGGCGCAACAACAAAAATATGCATAGTAAAAGAAGACAAAAGGAGTAAACAAAAGGAATCATAGAAATCCAACACATTTAGAGATTTTCCTGCTGCTGGTAGATACAAAGCAACCAAACCATCTTACAAAAACCATCCAGGGTTGTATAAAGCCACTGGCAGCTCACAGCCGGCTTATAGAACTGATTGAGTCCATGGCATCAAGTCCGCAAGGAAGATCCAGAATTCTCAAGGACAAGAAAACCTTTCCAAAATCAGACAAAACACCTGGCATGGAGCTCCCCCGGCCGAAATCCACAGAGCCAAGTGTTCATGTAAAAAATCAGTAGAGCTCCAGAAGACTCAGGAGGGTGGCAGGTGCCTCATGTACACCTAAGGATAAATGCAAAGCTAAAATATAAAGCCATCGCCACATTTAATATGTAATAATTAACCCCATCCCGCTAGCTACGTTTTTTGTCAGTGTTTTAGTATTTTCTCCCTCACCATCTAACAGTAAAAACAACCGCTATTATTACCCCAACAAACCATATAAGTGATTACAGTGCTGTTATATCCTGTGATGCCCCTACATACTTCCTAAATAATACTGCCATACCAAAACTGCTATAATTACCACTACAGACCATATAAGTAATTACATCTGGTGACTCACAGGTAATGACTTCTCTCATCAGTGTCGTTCACTTTTCTTTATGATAATTTCTTACAGCCTCAACTCATCTCTGCAGAACTTGCCAAACAAACATCCTAGGCTGCACATATTTCGAGCACCGTAGTGCCCCAAATAGTAAGAATCCCCCTAATTAGGTAGGTCTCCTCCATTAGGTAGCTGCCTCTGTAGTTACTTTCCCTTGTGGATTGTTTCCCCCTATAGGTAGAGCCCCTGGAGATAGTTGAATCCTGTAGGTAGGCCACCTGGAGATAGTTGCTCCCTCTATGTAGTTTGCCTTCTGTCGAAAGTTTACCCCCCCCCCCCCTCCCCCGTATATTGAACTATGTAGGTAGTATATCACCTGTATGTAGGACCCCCTGTAGTTAGTCTTCACCCAGTATATAGGACCCCTTCCTACCCCCAAATAAACAAACCGCTGGCACCTTGAGGCAGCTGCCGTAGTTGCCTTATGGTAGTTCCGGCCCTGCCTGTGCTGATGATGATGAGACGACTACTGAGAAGTGATCTCCACAGACCAGGAAGCGTCCGCTTATTATTGGGTCTTGTGGTTAGAGTGAAAAGTGCAAGATTAATTTAAAGAAAACAGCATACCACCAAAAAGTACTTTACAAACAAACTGTTCCGAGCGCTGGAGCCGGGAGCTCGTGACAGCATAGCCACGCCCCCTCATGACATGACGCCCCGCCCCCTCAATGCAAGTCTATGGGAGGGGCGTGACGGCCGTCACGCCCCTCCCATAGACTTGCATTGAGGGGGCGGGGCATCACGTCATGAGGGGCAGGGCTATGACGTTCCAAATGCTGAGCAGCGGAGTACCCCTTTAATCAACCTGTAGTCTCCAGATGATACGTCCCCTACAACATACAGAGCATTGTTACTTCTGCAAATGGAGACTGATACTATTTTTATTTTTTTATATATTGTTTTTTTCGGTAAGGTAATTGTTCCCAAATTTCAATGGTTTGAATGGTTCCCAGACACATTTTTTTAAATAAGTTATTAAATGTGATTTTTAATTACTCATTTATTTATTAAATTTTTTTATTTTTCCTGGCACCTGTTTCACGGATGAAGTTCTGTGGAACCGTCACACGATGTTACATTTTTACTGCCCTGGATATGGTTGTGATGACGGTAACAAAGCGATGATGGACGATATCCCAGGAATCCTCGAAGATATGTTCGCTGAGAAACAAGAGAAAAGGGGAAGTGTTTATTGCAAATCTGACATTTATAGTAGATAATGGTATAAGGATGACGCATCGTATAGCGGGGCAAACATGGCCGCTAAAAGGTTCCCATGTGTACGATGTGCGAGCAGGAGGGCGTGGAGGCTAAATATGTCAATGTTAATAATTTCCTCTAAAAATCTGGTAATAAAATCTTTACGGATAGGAAAAAAAATAAAACCGTATTATCTGTGCAATGTAGTGATAAATCACGGCTGCTTTAGTTTGCCTTCACACGCTGAATTTTTTAATTTTTATTTATTTTTTATTTTTTTTCAAACGTGCGTTCTGTGCGGAATTCTGTGCGGATATTTAGGTGCATTGCATTTTGTATTGGTTTCAATGGGGATTCCGCTTAGTCGCGCAGGCAGTGGATTTTCCGCCTTGGAAATTCTGCCATCATTCCGTGCAAAAAACAGTGTGTCCTCAGCTGTTGCAAAACTCTGCAGACCCGCGCAGGAGGACACCAGTGATGTCACTAGTCAGGCCACCGGCGGAGAGAAGAAGCGCTGTGCAGGCCAGGTGAGTGTGTCTGTCTGTGTGTCTGTCTGTCTGTGTGTCGGGGGGGGGGGGGGGGTGGAGGACTTTGCTACCTAATGTGGGGAAACTGCTACCTAACGTGGGAAAACTGATACCTAATGTGGGGAACTGCTACCTAATGTGGGGAAATTGCCACTTTATGTGGGAAAACTGCTACCTAATGTGGGGAAACTGCTACCTAATGTGAGGAAACTGCTACCTAATGTGGGGAAATTGCTACCTAATGTGGGGAAACTGCTACCTAATGTGGGGAACTGCTACCTAATGTGGGGAAACTGCTACCTAATGTGGGGAAACTGTTACCTAATGCAGGGAAACTGCTACCTAATGTGGGGAAACTATGCTACCTAATGTGGGTAAATTGTACTACCGTTGGCTGTTCGATCATGCTGGAAGTTGTAGTTTTGCAACAGCTGGAGGCCCGCTGGTTGGGAAACGCTGATGTATAGGTTATTTTTGTAAGACTTTTCGCTCCGGATTCCGTTGACGCCGGTCCCCATCGTGTTAATATTGTCCGACAGCGATGCCACTCACCGAAGAAATTCTGCTGTCCAACTAAACTACGCGGCTGTCCCATTAAAGTTTCATGCGCTTTTTGTATATCAGGTTGGGTTCCTGGCTCACTTTGCCTTCTGTTCCCCGCGCGTCTCTCCGCATTCTCTCCCGGTCTTCCCATATGAATGATTAACGCCCATCTTGAAGCTGATATGGATTCTATTCTTCGTTGGAACGTGCCAACAAGCTACTAAGTGTGTCGTACAGAAGAGCCAAGAGGCAGACACGAGCCGGTAACATCTGGGATGCGCGACGGCTACCGCCTGGAGGGGATGGATTAAATACACTTAACAAAGTAAAAGGAGCTGCTCATTGCCATGCTAACTTTCCCATTCTTCGCTCCTGGGGGCATCGGGTTGCCTATATTTACTATGTTTCCAGTGGGGCTTTCATAAACTGGAAGGGTTATCATGCTTTTATAATATTAAAGGCCTATCTAGGGGTCATCAATATTAGACTGGCTTAGGGTTGCCATCTGGCCGGTATTTTACTGGCACAGCCGGTATTTTGACCACCCTACTGGTATTTTTATCTTAAAAGTACCGGCAATGCAACCAATCCTCCATTTCCCGGAATGTTGCACCATAACCTATACCAGTGTTTTCCAACCAGGAGTGCCTCTATCTCTTGCAAAACTATTACTCCCAGCATGCCCAGACAGCCAACGGCTGTCTGGGCATGCTGGAAGTTGTAGTTTTGCAACAGCTGGAGGCACCCCTGATTGGGAAACACTGACCTATACTATATACTACTATATAGTCCAACATGCTGGGAGTTGTAGTTTTGCAACAGCTGGAGGCACCCCTGGTTGGGAAACACTGACCTATACTATATTCTACTATACAGTCCAACATGCTTGGAGTTGTAGTTTTTGTTTGGGGAAGCTGCTGTATCAGGGCATGCTGGGAGTTGTAGTTAGTAACTAACTGCAACTCTCAAACTTGCTAAAAAAAAAAATCAAAAAGTCACTTCGAAACAAAAATGGTCCTGTTAAAAACTACAGATTGGGATTCAAAAAAAGGAACCCTCAACAAGGCCCGTATAAGGAGAAATAAAAAAGTTATTGGGGTCAGAATAGGACAAAGTTTTCCCCTGTGATGTTTCGCATATATAATTAATTATGCACATTAGCATGGCCGGTATTTAGACTGGCGGGGGGTCCGACACCGTGCCACCATGTTTCCAGCTGGTATGTTACCAAAATTTGCACCTGCACTGCCTTAGTAGCAGCGTTTCAAGCGAACAGGACAACGGTAGGATTCACCCAGTTACGAAAAAGTATGATGAGGGAAGTGGCGTACCACCCAGAGAGGCAGACTATGCAACTGTCATGGGGCCCGTGGCACAAGGGGACCCAATTTTGTTGTGTTGTCTGCCCATATGGTTCCAACCCCCGGTTCTCCAGAACTGTTAGTCCCGCCATCGTCCACTGCCTCAGGACAGTGATGTTCTGCTGTTACATTGGCCAGCTGAGATGTAGTGCACCATTGCAGATCGCATCGCAGGGTTTCCATGGAGATCAGAGGAAGCTCCCTCTGTCACAGCGATTGATGCTGCGGTTACACTGACCGCAGAACTGAAGGGGTTAACTGTCAGGATCGGAGCGTAGCTGCCTTAGGTTCCTGGCAATACAGCGCAGTCGATCGCCCAGGGGACAGTTGCAGAAATGCCCAGGGGACATGTATGTCGATTTGTAGGAAGGGGTTAATTAAGCCATAAAGTTCACAAGACCAGTAAACTCCCATCATTGTCAACCCAGGATTAACCCCCATCTAAAAAACATTGCGACATAAGTCATTGAAGCAAAAAACAATGAGGTGGGGGGGAGAGCGGGAGTCTTCTTCTTCTCTTCCCTGTCAGGTATCTGACAGACCACAGGAGCGCAGATCCTTTTAAAAAGGAATTTTTCCCGCCGAAAGTAGGCTGCAGCCAATCAGTGCCTTGTTGCTGGGCAATCTGGTTGCTGGGCAAATATGCAGGTCTCCAGGCAGATTACCAGCAGCCAATCAGGAGAGAGCAAAACATGAGCCCTGAAATGAAAAAGAGAGGGAAAAGGAGTACACAGGCCTTTTCAAAAATGAAAGCAGCGATCTGATTGGTTGCTATGGGCAACTTCTCCTCTGGACAGGTTTTGATAAATCTCCCACATACAAGTGGTCCCTCAACATACGATGGTAATTCGTTCCAAATGAACCATTGTTAGTTGAAACCATCGTATGTTGAGGGATCCGTGCAATGTAAAGTATAGGAAGTTATACTCACCTGTCCTCGCCGCTCCGGACCCGTCACCGCTGCCCTGGATGTCGCCCTCCATCGCTGTTGCCGCGTCCCCGGGGTGTCACCGCCGCTCCAGGTCATCTCTGCTGCCTGGGATCGTCGCTCTTCACCGCCGTCATCACATCGTTGCGCACGCCGCTCCTATTGGATAACGGGACGGCGTGCGCGGCGACGTGATGACGACGAAGGAGAGCGACGGTGATGCAGGGGATCCTGAAGAGAACGGTCCGGAACGTTGGGGAAAGGTAAGTGATCATCACCGGACCACACGGGGCACCTTAAACGGCTATCCGGTGGCAGCTGAAGCAGTCTGCACTGCTGGATAGCCGTTTATACGATGGCCCCGACATACAAAAGCATTGTATGTTGAAATTATCATATGTCGGGGCCATCCTAGGTCGGGGGGGTCACTGTAATGTGTAAAGGGGGGGCATGATATCATGTGAACCCCCTTTTATAAACCCCTTTAGGTTAAAGGGGAACTCCGATGGAAAACTATTTTATTTTATTTATTTTTTCAAATCAACTGGTGCCAGAATGTTAAACAGATTTGTAAATTAAATTCTATTCAAAAAAATTTTTAATCCTTCCAGTACTTATCAGCTGTTGTATCCTCCAGAGGAAGTTGTGTAGTCCTTTCCAGTCTGACCACAGTGCTCTCTGCTGACACCTCTGTCCATGTCGGGAACTGCCCGGAACAGGAGAGGTTTGCTTTGGGGATTTGTTCCTGCTCTGGACAGATCCTGACATGGACAGAGGTGTCAGCATAGAGCACTGTGGTAAGACTGGAAAGAACGACACAACTTCCTTTGGAGCATACGGCAGCTGATAAGTACTGGAAGGATTAAGATTTTTTTTTATAGAAATCCTTTACAAATCTGTTTAATTTTCTCGAAATTGTTTTCCATCGGAGTACCCCTTTAACAGTGACATTGTATTTAATGTAATAAGACGCGGGTTTCATTTAAGGCAGCGGTCTCAAATAGCGGCTGGGACCTTTGAGGAGTCAGGCCGGGCCTAGATTGTCCTGTTAGACCAGTGGTCTCAAACTGTGGCCCTCCAGATGTTGCAAAATTTCAACTCCCAGCATGCCCGGACAGCCGTTGGCTGTCCGGGCATGCTGGAAGTTGAAGTTTTGTAACATCTGGAGGGCCACAGTTTGAGACCACTGATTTGAGGTGTCAGTATCGGAAGAGCATAATGTTTTTCGGACGATTACTTATGAAAATAGCAGGTGAAGCCCCCATCATGGTGCCATTGACTTCTTGAATAAAAGTGGAAATGCGTCGGGCAGCGCTTACCTGGTCGTCTGCATTGAAGCGTACATTTCCTCTCTGGGAAGTTAATGTATCCTCCGCATGTAACTTTAGAGTTTTGAACTTCACGGACCCATCATCCAAATGAACAATGAGCTATGGGAGTGGTTTGTGTTTACTGATGCGCAGCTGCAGGGGGCGGCTTGGGTTACATATTAATAGCATTGGTTACGTTTGTTATAGAAATGTCAAAAAATGACAACTACTTCTACTGTACAAAAAATACTGATACATGTGTGATGGGCAAAAACATAGAAAACTGGCAATCTAGGTATACTATGCCAATGCGTAACACAGAATGTCAGGATGGGGACGAAGTAAACAATGACATTCATTCATGCTAGTAAAGAGAAACTGATGTCTGAACCGATCCCATTGGGGTACCCTTTAAATGTAAGGATAGGTTCAAATATATCTAAACTGGGGTGCCTCCTGCTGTTGCGCAACAACACCTTTTAGAATTTAGTAAACCCTTAAAAGCTGAAGCAACATGGAAGACGTTATGGAGCAGTACAGAGCAATGTAAGCTATAAATTCAGCTCTGGGGGTTAGATGTAAATCTTACTAGAGTAGTGTTTCTCAACCAGGGTGCCCTCAGCTGTTGCACAACCACAACTCCTAGCATGTAGTAAGCCCTCAGAAGCTGCAGCAACATGGAAGACGATATGGAGCTGTACTGAGCAGTGTTAGCTGTAAATTCAGCTCTTGGGGTAAGATGTAAATCTTACTAGAGTAGTGTTTCCCAATCAGGGTTCCTTCAGCTGTTGCACAACTACAACTCCTAGCATGTAGTAAACCCCCAGAAGCTGCAGCAGCATGGAAGACATTATAATGCGGTACTGAGCAGTGTTAGCTGTAAATCCAGCTTTGGGGGGTGTGCAATCTAAAACTTACTAGAGCAGTGTTTCCCAGTCCGGGTGCCTTCAGCTGTTGCACAACTACAATACCTAGCATGTACTAAACCCTCAGAAGCTGCAGCAACAAGGAAGACATTATAATGCGGTACTGATCAGTGTTAGCTGTAAATCCAGCTCTGGGGTGTGAAATGTAAAACTTGCTAGAGCTGTGTTTCCCAACCAGGGTGCCTCCAGCTAGTGCACAACTACAACTCTCAGCATGTAGTAAACCCTCAGAAGCTGCAGCAGCATTGAAGAAATTATAGAGCAGTACTGAGCAGTGTAAGCTGGAAATCCAGCTCTTGAGGTAAGATGTAAAACTAACTAGAGCAGTGTTTCCCAAACAGGATGCCTCCAGCTTCAGGATCCATTTTTTTCCCCACAAAAATTACCATGCCAGATGCCACAACTAATGCAAAAATTTCAGCTGTCAGTTGTCATCCGACCTTTCAGAATGTAGTCATAGGTCCTATTCTATTTAATATATTCATTAATGACCTTGTAGAGGGGTTGAAGAGTAAAATAGCAATCTTTGCAGATGATACTAAACTCTGTAAAGCGGTAAACACTGTAGAGGACAGTGCACTGTGTATAGTAGATAACACTATAGAGGACAGTGCACTGTTACAAATGGATCTGGATAGGTTGGAGGTTTGGGCTGGGAAGTGGCAGATGAGGTTCAACACTGATAAATGTAAGGTAATGCACATGGAGAAGAAAAATCCGGGCTGGGATTATGTATTAAATGGTAGAAGACTTGGGACGACTGACGTGGAAAAGGACTTGGGAGTCTTAGTTAACAGTAAATTTAGCTGTAGTGACCAGTGTCGGGCAGCTGCTGCCAAGGCAAATAAAATCATGGTGAGCATCAATAGGGGCATAGATGCCCACAACATGGAAATAATTCTACCGCTGTACAAATCACTAGTCACTAATCACTGGTCTGACATCAGTTTCTCTGACGCGTTATTTACGCTAGAGGGAAATGAGCCGGATGACGTAATGTACATATAGCAATGAACAGAATGGATGTAAATTGGCAGGAAGAAGCGTTCAGCTGAGTGCATCTCTCCCAGTCTCACACCCTGCTGCAGGTGACGGCTTCTATAGAAAGTCTATGGGCTCCACCCCTGCAGAAATGAGCAAGACGAGGAAAGAACTGAGGTCTTCTCCCTGCTCCTTCTAATCTAATCTTTCAGCAAATATTTTACGTGTAAAGTGTTTTTTTTTTTACATATACGGTCAGGAAGGGGCTGATTAAAAAATTACCATGATGTCATAGATGAGTGTTCTCCAAACTGTTGCCCTCCAGCTGTTGCAGTTCTAAAACTCTCATAATCTGCAGCAGCATGGAAGACATTATAGAGCAGTACTGAGTGTGAGTGTAAGCTATGACTCCAGCTCTAGGGGTGAGATATAACACTGGCTGTCCGGGCATGCTGGAAATTGTGGTTTGCGACAGCTGGGGGTCCACAGTTTGGAGACCACTGCTATAGATGAACGGTGGTAGGAACCCTAAATGGGTTATCAAGGAAGAGAAAAACAGAGCTTATTTCTTCCTAAAACAGCGCCATCCCTGTCCCCAGGTTGTGTGCGGTATTACAACCCAAGCTCCATTCACTTCAATGAAGCTGAGCTGCAATACCACACACAGCCTGAGGACAGGGGTCGTGCCGTTTTGGGAAGAAATTAGCTCTGTTTTTGTAATCCTAGAGAACCCCATTAACTGTATACACACAAAATGTACAATGTTTATAAGAAAAAAAAATGCATTCCATGAAATGAGACAATATTTAGACAAGTTTTGGGAAAACATTCTGCTCATCCCCCTCCCCCTACTCTATGCTGTAATAACAGAGGATTATAAATTGCGCAATTTTTCCCATGTAAATGACTCAGAATTTGCTGACGCTGCAGTTTTCCTTTAAGACTCCGGCCAACACCAAACATGTTTTGGTCGACTTATAAAAAGGTTTACATGGGAGTCATTAGCGGAGGAAGCAAATCTTTGGCGCGGCGGCGGCGGCCTGGATCGGGTCCTCTCCTGTCTGTTCTCTATTTTGTTATCGGCCCCATCTGTGATGAAGAATTTATTTTGGGAGATCGGTTGTTCACTTAGGGGAAACCTTACACCGCTTCACCTGCGTCCTAGTTTACTGGAAACTTGGCTCTCTCTAATGCACGTCTAAGGGGGTCGCCATTAACCACTTACATGCCAGGGCTCTACGGCAGAGGTCTCCAAACCATGGCCCTCCAGCTGTTGCAAAACTATTTTCCAGGCATTCTGGGAGATGTAGATTTGCAACATCTGGAGGGCCACAGATTGCAGACCACTACTATACAGTATAGCAATGGTCGATCTGGATGGAGACTTCCGGACTCAGTTTTTGTAAACCCCAGACCCCTCTGTCCTCCTTCTCAAGACCCCTCTGCAGACTCCTCTGTACCCCCGACCCATTTGTTCCAAACGCTGAACAGCGGAGTACCCCTTTAATGTGTTTGGCCCATTTGAGTCTATTAAAATACTTATTTTTTTTTTATTCTCTTTTTAGCATTCTTTGGCTGAACCTGACATTTTTAATTTTACTCTATAACTATGTAAGGTATGGAAAGTTTTTTATGCCCCTTTCTCCTTTCGATAGAGATGTAAAAAAGATTTAAACATGATCTTGGCAAAAGTACTTAGAACTAGCTATCATACCTTATATATATAGTTTATTACTATTACAAACTGCAAAATTTTACATATGTATGGATCCCTATGCTCGTGGGGGGGGGGGGCATACATTTTTTGTTGTTGTTGTTTTTACTGTGTGAACGTTTTAGCTTTTTAGGTAATATTCAGAAACAGATTCACAGATGCTGGACACAATGCAATACACTCCGCGTTCAAGAAAAAAACAATAAAATAGAAAATATATTAGAAAATAAGATCAAAGAGAAAGAAACATCATAAAAAACAGACAATAATAAAAAGTTGAAAGTTGTTGTGGTCCCATAAAACTGTATTTCTACTTATTTTATGCCTGAGGTTTGTTTTATGGCAGAATTCAGTTATCCCGGGTAACAGGCTGGAGGTCAGAGCAGGCAGAGGTCAGTCATCAAAGGTAATAGGCTGTAGGTCAGGTGGACTTTGGTTATTATACAGTAGGTAATAGGCTGTAGGTCATGTGGGCTTTGGTTATTATACAGTAGGTAATAGGCTGTATGTCGGGTGGACTTTGGCTATCATACAGTAGGTAATAGGCTGTAGGTCAGGTGGACTTTGGTTATTATACAGTAGGTAATAGGCTGTAGGTCAGGTGGACTTTGGTTATTATACAGTAGGTAATAGGCTGTAGGTCGGGTGGACTTTGGTCATCATAGAGTAGGTAATAGGCTGTAGGTCAGGTGGACTTTGGTTATTATACAGTAGGTAATAGGCTGTAGGTCAGGTGGACTTTGGTTATTATACAGTAGGTAATAGGCTGTAGGTCAGGTGGACTTTGGTCATCATACAATAGGTAATAGGCTGTGGGTCAGGTGGACTTTGGTCATCATACAATAGGTAATAGGCTGTGGGTCAGGTGGACTTTGGCTATCATACAGTAGGTAATAGGCTGTAGGTCAGGTGGACTTCGGTTATCGTACAGTAGGTAATAGGCTGAAGTTCAGGTGGACTTTGGTTATTATACAGTAGGTAATAGGCTGTAGGTCAGGTGGACTTTGGTCATTATACAGTAGGTAATAGGCTGTAGGTCAGGTGGACTTTGGTTATTATACAGTAGGTAATAGGCTGTAGGTCAGGTGGACTTTGGTCATCATACAGTAGGTAATAGGCTGTGGGTCAGGTGGACTTTGGCTATCATACAGTAGGTAATAGGCTGTAGGTCAGGTGGACTTCGGTTATCGTACAGTAGGTAATAGGCTGTAGGTCAGGTGGACTTTGGCTATCATACAGTAGGTAATAGGCTGTAGGTCAGGTGGACTTTGGCTTTCGTACAGTAGGTAATAGGCTGTAGGTCAGGTGGACTTTGGTTATTATACAGTAGGTAATAGGCTGTAGGTCAGGTGGACTTTGGTCATCATACAGTAGGTAATAGGCTGTAGGTCAGATGGACTTTGGTTATTATACAGTAGGTAATAGGCTGTAGGTCAGGTGGACTTTGGTTATTATACAGTAGGTAATAGGCAGTAGGTCAGGTGGACTTTGGTTATTATACAGTAGGTAATAGGCTGTAGGTCAGGTGGACTTTGGTCATCATACAGTAGGTAATAGGCTGTGGGTCAGGTGGACTTTGGCTATCATACAGTAGGTAATAGGCTGTAGGTCAGGTGGACTTCGGTTATCGTACAGTAGGTAATAGGCTGTAGGTCAGGTGGACTTTGGCTATCATACAGTAGGTAATAGGCTGTAGGTCAGGTGGACTTTGGCTTTCGTACAGTAGGTAATAGGCTGTAGGTCAGGTGGACTTTGGTTATTATACAGTAGGTAATAGGCTGTAGGTCAGGTGGACTTTGGTCATCATACAGTAGGTAATAGGCTGTAGGTCAGATGGACTTTGGTTATTATACAGTAGGTAATAGGCTGTAGGTCAGGTGGACTTTGGTTATTATACAGTAGGTAATAGGCTGTAGGTCAGGTGGACTTTGGTTATTATACAGTAGGTAATAGGCTGTAGGTCAGGTGGACTTTGGTTATTATACAGTAGGTAATAGGCTGTAGGTCAGGTGGACTTTGGTTATTATACAGTAGGTAATAGGCTGTAGGTCAGGTGGACTTTGGTCATTATACAGTAGGTAATAGGCTGTAGGTCAGGTGGACTTTGGTCATTATACAGTAGGCAATAGGCTGTAGGTCAGGTGGACTTTGGTTATTATACAGTAGGTAATAGGCTGTAGGTCAGGTGGACTTTGGTTATTATACAGTAGGTAATAGGCTGTAGGTCAGGTGGACTTTGGTTATTATACAGTAGGTAATAGGCTGTAGGTCAGGTGGACTTTGGTCATTATACAGTAGGTAATAGGCTGTAGGTCAGGTGGACTTTGGCTTTCGTACAGTAGGTAATAGGCTGTAGGTCAGGTGGACTTTAGTCATTATACAGTAGGTAATAGGCTGAAGGTAAGGTGGACTTTGGTTATTATACAGTAGGTAATAGGCTGCAGGTCAGGTGGACTTTGGTCATCATACAGTAGGTAAGAGGCTGTTGGTCAGGTGGACTTTGGTCATTATACAGTAGGTAATAGGCTGTAGGTCAGGTGGACTTTGGTCATTATACAGTAGGTAATAGGCTGTAGGTCAGGTGGACTTTGGCTTTCGTACAGTAGGTAATAGGCTGCAGGCCAGGTGGAGTTTGGCTATCGTACAGTAGGTAATAGGCTGTAGGTCAGGTGGACTTTGGTTATTATACAGTAGGTAATAGGCTGTAGGTCAGGTGGACTTTGGTCATTATACAGTAGGTAATAGGCTGTAGGTCGGGTGGACTTTGATCATTATACAGTAGGTAATAGGCTGTAGGTCAGGTGGACTTTGGTCATTATACAGTAGGTAATAGGCTGTAGGTCGGGTGGACTTTGATCATTATACAGTAGGTAATAGGCTGTAGGTCAGGTGGACTTTGGTCATTATACAGTAGGTTATAGGCTGTAGGTCGGGTGGACTTTGGTCATTATACAGTAGGACTGTAGGTCAGGTGGACTTTGGTCATTATACAGTAGGTAATAGGCTGTGGGTCAGGTGGACTTTGATCATTATACAGTAGGTTATAGGCTGTAGGTCAGGTGGACTTTGGTCATTATACAGTAGGACTGTAGGTCGGGTGGACTTTGGTCATTATACAGTAGGACTGTAGGTCAGGTGGACTTTGGTCATTATACAGTAGGTAATAGGCTGTGGGTCAGGTGGACTTTGATCATTATACAGTAGGTAATAGGCTGTAGGTCAGGTGGACTTTGGTTATTATACAGTAGGTTATAGGCTGTAGGTCAGGTGGACTTTGGTCATTATAGAGTAGGTAATAGGCTGTAGGTCAGGTGGACTTTGGTCATTATAGAGTAGGTAATAGGCTGTAGGTCAGGTGGACTTTGATCATTATACAGTAGGTAATAGGCTGTAGGTCAGGTGGACTTTGGTCATTATACAGTAGGTAATAGGCTGTGGTTCAGGTGGACTTTGATCATTATACAGTAGGTTATAGGCTGTAGGTCAGGTGGACTTTGGTCATTATACAGTAGGACTGTAGGTCAGGTGGACTTTGGTTATTATACAGTAGGTAATAGGCTGTAGGTCAGGTGGACTTTGGTTATTATACAGTAGGTAATAGGCTGTAGGTCAGGTGGACTTTGATCATTATACAGTAGGTTATAGGCTGTAGGTCAGGTGGACTTTGGTTATTATACAGTAGGTAATAGGCTGTAGGTCGGGTGGAATTTGGTCATTATACAGTAGGTAATAGGCTGTAGGTCGGGTGGACTTTGATCATTATACAGTAGGACTGTAGGTCAGGTGGACTTTGGTCATTATAGAGTAGGTAGTAGGCTGTAGGTCAGGTGGACTTTGGTCATTATAGAGTAGGTAGTAGGCTGTAGGTCAGGTGGACTTTGGTCATTATAGAGTAGGTAGTAGGCTGTAGGTCAGACCACGCCCCCTCTATTCAGGTCTATGACCATGTACCACTGCCGCAGGAACCCGCCGTTTGTTTAGTACGCCGGGTTCTTTGGGAGATCGCGGGGGGCCCCAGGAGCAGGACACCTGCGATCAGACATCTTTAGGAGCAGAGCGATGACACGGGCCGTCACTGGTAAGTATAGCTCTCCGCCCAGGGGACTACTTACGGGGATAGCGGGGGTAACTTATAAACGACCGTCGCGCCCCCTTCCCATAGACTTTCATTGAGGGGGCGGACGTGACGTCACGAGGGGCGGCCCTGAACACGGAAGCCCGCACACAGCGTTCGGAACAATAAACTTCCGGACACTGGGGAGCGGCGCTCCAGAAGCAGGGCAGCGGAGTACCCCTTTAAGGCTATGTTCACACACACACACCGGGCACCATTTACTAAGACTTTCCTGAGTAGATTTTGTAGGGTTTTTTGGGACGCATGTGTCGTGCGGCAGAATTTCTGGCAAAAAAAAAAAATCTAAAAAACCCCAGTAACTCTCCACTTCACTCAAAAAACCCTACAAAAGGGGTGTGGCTATCAGTGAAAAGGGGGCATGTCCAGAAAATATATATATATATATTTTTTAAAGAAACCTACAAATGTACTAATGTTTCCACATGCTCAGAGCAGGAGTAAAAAAAAAATAAAAAAGCAAAATGGAGGGAAAAATGGAAGATACAATAGAAAATACCTGTCGGAAACAAAAACCCACAATGAAAACTACACAACACCCTTAGCAAATGAGGCCCAATGTTTTGATCAATTTTTTTTAGCAAGAAAATGACCCTAAAAAAGATCTGGTTTCCATTCCAAAATGGGCTGGTAATTTCCACATTTTACGGCTATAATTTTATGGCGGTAATATTAAATTTATTTGACTATGCTACAGGGGCTGTACAGTTAGTGTAGTTCATAATATAGTGTCTGTACCGGTGTGTGACGGTTTTCTCACAATTCTAATGTGATTTTCACCCCAATATTTATTTATAGGAGCATACAAAATGCTGCTCGGGTTTACCCAGGTTGCAGTGTAGCCTAGAAATTACATCACTAGTCAGGTGTTCATAGGGAGCCTGTCTGTGCTTCAATAGGCGGAGCGACCGCTGGGTGGGAGGGAGATCGTTCTGAACTAATTGTATTTTTGCAACAATTGGAGGCACCCTGGTTAGAAAACACTGGTCTTTTGAATGGAATGCAGCTCATTTGTGTTTCAATGAGTGGGGGTGGTGATGTGTGGGAGGGAGAAAAGTGACCTCACACAAACAGGGAACCATGGGATGTGTAGTTTGAGAGAACGAACTCCAACAGGAAATAGCCAGTTCCCAAAAAGATAGCAACAGCTTTATGGTAATCTCACAACATAGCCATTTAGCCTCAAGACAAGCGCAGATCCTTCCTAAGCATGTCCATTACTGTCTGCCAGGTACATACTAAAATCACCTTACGGTGGAGAACCCCTTTAAGTGACCTATTAAGAGCATTATGAATCTATGTAACTTATTTTATTTTTTGTGAATTATTTTTGTTATGCCGGAGCAAAGAACCGACCGTCTTACAATTTTTCAGCCCCGAAAGTCTAGAGCAGTGTTTCCCAACCAGGGTGCCTCCAGCTGTTGCAAAACTACAACTCCCAGCATGTAATAAGACCTCAGATGCAGCAGCATGGAAGACATTATAGAGCAGTACCGAGCAATGTAAGCTGTGAATCCAGTTCTAGGAGGGTGAGATCTAAAATCTACTAAAGTAGTGTTTCTTAAGAGTTTCCTTCGGCTGTCCGGGCATGCTGGGAGTTGTAGTTTTGCAACAGCTGGGGGCACCCTGGTTGGGAAAAACTGGTCTAGAGAGGCGCAAAGAAGAGAAGGAAGCAGCCTCATAAGCTTTTATAGACCCCCATTGTTTATACAGTATTTATGGACAAATCCTCAAAGTGAACCCGCAGTATCTATAAGACCCTGCAGGATTATATTCCTTGACATTTTTCCTGTCCTGTGCTATGAGATAAAAGTAAAGAAAACATGGCCGTGCAGCATCCGCCTCGCAGACACGGACAGAGGCGTCTTAGGACATGGAACGCGCTGACTCAGCCTCTTGTTGAGCAATGGCGCCACCTAGTGAGAGGAGAATGGAAACCATTCAGTGCAGTCCGTCTAGTAATCCAGTCCAGGAATTGTAGAAGTTTATAAAATAACATATTTTATATATATATTTATTTATATATATATTTTTTTCAAATATGGTTGAAATAAACAAACTATTCATTAACCTGATAAGTACGCAGGGCGTACATGTAGGCCCTGGTCCCGTTTACCGGCATTTAAAACATACTCACGGGCTGAGCGTGCGTTAAAGGGATACTCCGGCGCTAAGACATCTTATCCCCTATCCAAAGGATAGGGGACAAGATGTCTGATCACGGGGACCCCCGTGATCTTGCACGCAGCACCCCCATCACAATCAGTCCCCGGAGCATGTTCGCTCCGGGTCTGATTACTGGCGATTACGGGGGCTGGAGCATTGTGACGTCACGGCCCCGCCCCCGTGAGACGTAATGCTCCGCCCCCTCAATGCAAGCCTATGGGAGGGGGCGTGACACGCCCCCTCCCATAGGCTTGCATTGAGGGGGCGGAGTGAAACGTCTCACAGGGGCGGGTCCGTGACATCACAATGCTCCAGCCCCCGTAATCGCCAGTAATCAGACCCGGAGCGAGCTGCGGGGACTGATTGTAATGGGGGTGCTGCGTGCAAGATCACGGGGGTCCCCAGCGGCGGGACCCCCACGATCAGACATAAGATTTCTTAGCGCCGGAGTACCCCTTTAAACCCGGTCGGTCCCGACTGTTCTCAGCAGTCAGGACCCAGGGTTAAGGCCGGGCACCACCAATCGGGCAGATTCCCCGCAGTAACCCTTTAGACACCACAATCAAAGTTGATTGCGGCGACTGAAAGGAAAGTAAAACTTTCCCAGCAGCTCAGCATGGTATAGCATCCTATGGGGGCCATAAACTTGCATTTGGGGGGGGCGTGATGTGACGTGACAAGGGGCGTGGCGGTGACGTCACGTCCCCCGCAGCTCACACCCAGCGTTCGGAACAAAATTCCGAACGCTGGTGCAGTAGAGTACCCCTTTAAGGTGAAAATGGGCTGTGTCCTTAAAGGGGTACTCCGCCCCTAGACATCTTATCCGGTATCCAAAGGATAGGGGATATGATGTCTAATTGCGGGGGGCCCGTCCCTGGGGACCTGCAGCACCCCAGACATCCGGTGCAATCTCTTTCACTATTCTTTTCACTCTTTGCCTGAAGTACACGCGGCTTCCCAGCATTCCATGCGGCTTGGGACAATATGTCATAGGTCACATGGTCTCAAGGGGGCGTGGCTATGCTGGAGTAAGACGATGGATAGTAGGGTGGAAGGGATTTACTGAAGTAATGCTTTCCACCCTTCCACTGCAGCATAGCCACGCCCCCTGGAGGCCATGTGACTTATGACATACCGTCTCTGGCCGCATGGAATGCTGGGAATGGTCAGGGTGTGGGTCAAAAAAGGACAAAGCGCCACACGGAGGTAATAAAGCAAATGAAACTATTATAACTTGGCATTATGGGCTCGAAGGCTAAAAAAATAATCATCCTGGAGTTCCCCTTTAAGGTTTCTTTTCCTATTCATTTCCAGTTGGTTATTGGTTTTGTGAAGGACAATGCCCCTTGGATTCGGTGAGCGGCGTCTCCACGATGCCCGTAGCCCGCAGCATTAATCTGCGTCTAGATGCATTATTCATTCCCTCTCTGCGGGACATCAGTTCCCTCTCCGTGTCCAAATGTCAGCTCCTCGTAAACGTCCATCGCCTCCGGCGTTTCATTCCGTATGCATCCGGCTTTGGATCCAGGTCTGAACGGTTGGATCCTGGGAGGCTTCTCTTTTATTCTCCTGCCATGTGCTGCCCGAAAGATTCTATTAGCTTGGCGCCAACAATGAATATTGTGTCCTTTCGGTTGAGAAGGGACACATTTCCTAAATTCAAATTAAATCTAAATTCCTTTATTCTAACAGGAGCACAACTTTGGGGATCAGCCACGATACTGATCCTCAAAGCTGCAAAACTACAATTCCCAGCATGCAACAGCTGGAGGCACCCTGGTTGGAAAACACCACTCTTGTAAAATTTATATCTAACCCCCAGAGCTAGATTTACAGTTTACACTGCTCTCTAATGTCTTCCATGCTGTTGCAGCTTCTGAGCGTTTACTATATGCTGAGAGTTGTAGTTTTGCAACAGCTGGAGGCACCCTGGTTGGGGAACACTGCTTTAGTAAGCTTTATATCTCACCCTTAGAGCTGGATTTACAGTTTACACCGGTCTATAATGTCTTCCATGCTGCTGCAGCTTCTGAGGGTTTACTTCATGCTGGGAGTTGTAGTTTTGCAACACCTAGAGGCACCCTGGTTAGAAAACACAGCTCTAGTAAGTTTTATATCTCACCCCCAGATCCGGCTTACACTGCTCAGTACTGCTCTATAATATCTTCTATGCTGCTGCAGCTTCTGAGGGTTTACTACGGCCTAATCATAGACTATTGGTCTATGGTTAAGGCAAAACCCTTCAGTCCTGTGCTGATGTTTCTGGTGGATGCGTGCACTGCTGTGCTTCCAAACCAGTGTGCCTCCAGCTGTTGCAAGACTACAACTCCCAGCTGGGAGTTGTAGTTTTGCAACAGCTGGAGACATACTATTTGAAAAGCACTGCTGTAAAAGGAACGGTGAGCAATAAAAGGTTACATTTCAATATAAATCTGTATTTTTCCCTTAGTCCCACCTGCAGCACAACATATGGGTAAATTCCCTGCCCTTAGGCCATATTCACACAACGGAAATTCTCTTAAACTTATTTATATATTACGAAATGGTGACCTCATTATACAACATGCATAGTGAAAAAGATTGGTGATATAGCCACTGCTACATGTGCCATACACTGTACACACAGAAAAGAGGCACCTGCTCCTCTTCATCTCTATGGTAAACCCTCAGAAGCTGCAGCAGCATGGAAGACAGTACAGAGCAGTACTGAGCAGTGTAAACAGCGAATCCAGCTCTGAGGGTGAGATATAACACTTACTAGAGTAGTGTTTCCCAGCTAATGTGCCTCCAGCTGTTGCAAAACTACCACTCCAAGCATGCCAGAAGTGGTAGTTTTGCAACAGCTGGAGGCACACTGGTTGGGAAACACTACACTAGTGCTTTAAAGAGAATCTGTCATCTAGAGAGTTAAGAGAATAGTTAAAAGAGATTGGTGATTTAGCTACTGCTATGTCTCCCAGAACGGATCCTGCTCCTTTGAACCTCTATAGTAAATCCTCAGAAACTGCAGCAGCATGGAAGACATTGTAGAGTAGTACTGAGAAGTGTAAGTTGTAAATCCAGCTCTGGGAGTGAGATATAACACTTACTAGAATAGTGTTTCCTAATTAATGAGCCTCCAGCTGTTGCAAAACTACAACCCCGAGCATGCCCGGAAAGCCAAAGGCTGTCCGGGCATACTGGGGGTTGTAGTTGTTTTGTAACAGCTGGAGGCATACTGGTTGGGAAACCCTGTACTATTGCTTTAAAGAGAATCTGTCATCTAGAGAGTTAAGAGAATAGTGAAAGAGATTGTCGATTTAGCTACTGCTATGTCTCCCAGAACGGATTCTGATCCTTTGCATCTCTATAGTAAATGCTCAGAAACTGCAGCAGCATGGAAGACATTGTAGAGTAGTACTGAGAAGTGTAAGTTGTAAATCCAGCTCTGGGAGTGAGATATAACACTTACTAGAATAGTGAGATATAACACTTACTAGAATAGCCTTTGGCTGTCCGGGCATACTGGGGGTTGTAGTTTTGTAACAGCTGGAGGCACAGTGGTTGGGAAACACTGTACTAATGCTTTAAAGAGAATCTGTCATCTAGAGAGTTAAGAGAATAGTGAAAGAGATTGGTGATATAGCTACTGCTATGACTCCCATACACTGCACACACAGAAGAGCGGATCCTGCTCCTCTGCATCTCTATAGTAAAACCCTCAGAAGCTGCAGCAGCATGGAAGACATTACAGAGCAGAACTGGATTGGACTTCTAAAGGACAGATCCCCTTTAATCAGCTTCTCTGTATGTCACTGTGTAGCTCCCTCCTCCTCTAACCCCTCCTCTCTTCATAGACTTGTTTGGGCAGCTGTAACCTGATCCCACCTTGAGATATAGTTTGAATTTTTTTCAGTGAACGGTGCGTTTAGGAGCCTGATAAGTGGAGATAAAGGCATTTTCTTTAATAAGATACATGACGCAGCTTATTATAATTTCGCTTGTACTACTGATTTGGGCAGAAACTCAAAAAGTTTGCACCCATTTATCTCCAATATCTTTTCTCCCGTTTTTTTTATATGGCTAAACCTGGAACCAATGAGGTTACAACATAATTTATTACAGATCATGATCTTGTGCAGTGTAATTCTTGCGAAGCGTCAGCAGAAGAAGAAGGTAAAAATCGAGGGTTAAATATATTTTAGTCACTTTTGACACGCTATGGGCTTTTGTTTTGGTTTTGGCCATTTCAGAATTAAAGGGGTACTCTGCCCCTAGACATCTTATCCCCTATCCAAAGGATAGGGGAAAAGATGTCTGATCGGGTGGGTCCCGGATGACTGGCGATGCCGGGCGGAGACTCGTGATGTCACGGTCCCACCCAGCTCATGACGTCATGACCACGCCCCCCTCAATGCAAGTCTATGGGAGGGGGCGTCACGCCCCCTCCCATAGACTTGCATTGAGGGGGCTTGGCCGTAGCGTCATGAGCGGGGGCGCGGCTATGATGTCACGAGCCTCCAGCGCTGCACCCGACGCTCTAAACGAACGCCGGGTGCAGCAGGGAGATCGCAGGGGTTCCCAGCAGGTCCTTTCGATAGGGTATAAGATGCCTGGGAGCGGAGTAACCCTTTAAAGAAGAGAAGAGGGTCTCCATACCCGAAAATACTGTATTTTTTTACATGAACTGGGATACGGCCATATTACATTTGGATATAGTTGTTATAGACACTGGCAAAAAGCTTAGTCAAATGTAGCCATAGGCCACAGTTCACTTAATGGAGGCCAAAAAAAAAACTTTTTGGCCTCTATTGGGCGAACGGTGTCCTATGGCTACATTGGTCTCCGCTTCGATTCCCAGTGCTTATATAAGACTTGGGCTACGGCCAAATCCCATTTGGAGCCAATGTTTGATAAAGCGGAGCCAAACATAGCCATAGGCACAGTTCACCCAATGGGAGGCCAAAAAAATTAATAAAAAAAGTGTCCTTTTTGGCCTCCATTGGGTCCATGGCTATGTTTGGCTTCGCTTTTTTTTGCATAGGCTCTAAATGTGATTTGGGCATCGCCCAAGTTTGATATAGGCACTAGGAGAAAGCTGAGCCAATGTAGCCATAGGGCACAGTTCACCCAATAGAGGTCAATGGGACACTTTTTTGGCCTCCGTTGGATGAACGGTGCCCCCCCCCTCCCTTTGACTATGTTTGGCTTATTTTTTTTTTCCCCAGTACCTATATCAAACTTGGGCTATGGCCATATCACATTTGGATCCTAAGTTTAAAGGGTTACTCCAGTCAACTGGTGCCACAAAGTTAAATAGATTTGTAAATTACTTCTATTTAAAAATCTTAATCCTTCCAGTACTTATCAGCTGCTGTAAACTCCACAAGAAGTTGGGTAGTTTTTTCCAGTCTGACCACAGTGCTCTCTGCTGACACCTCTGTCCATGTCAGGAACTGTCCAGAGCAGGAGAGATTTGACATGGGGATTTGCTTGTACTCTGGACGGTTCCTGACAGCAGAGATGACTGTGGTCAGACAAGAAAAAAAAATACACAACTTCCTGTGGAGCATATAGCAGCTGATAAGTAGTGGAAGAATTAAAGGGGTACTCCGGTGGAATTTTATTTTATTTTTTTCAATCAACTGGTGCCAGAAAGTTAAACAGATTAGTAAATTACTTCTATTAAAAAAAAAATCAATCCTTCCAGTACTTATTAGCTGCTGAATACTACAGAGGAAATGGCTTTCTTTTTGGAACACAGAGCTCTCTGCTGACATCACGAGCACAGTGCTCTCTGCTGACATCTCTGTCCATTTTAGGAACTGTCCAGAGCTGCATATGTTTGCTATGGGGATTTTCTGCTACTCTGGACAGTTGCTAAAATGGACAGATATGTTAGCAGAGAGCACTGTGGTCATGATGTCAGCAGAGAGCTCTGTGTTCCAAAAAGAAACGAATTTCCTCTGTAGTATTCAGCAGCTAATAAGTACTGGACGGATTAAGATTTTTAAATAAAAGTGATTTACAAATCTGTTTAACTTTCGGGCACCAGTTGATTTAAAAAAAAGTTGTTTTCCACCGGAGTACCCCTTGAAAGGGGTACTCCGCTGCTAGATATCTTATCCCCTATTGAAAGGACAGAGGATAAGGTGTCTGATCGCGGGTGTCCCGCTGCTGGGGCCCCCACAATCTCCTGCAGCAACCGGCATTCTAAACAAAAACGCCAGGTTCCTGTGGCAGTGGTCGTGACATCATGGCCACACACCCCTTTGTGACGTCACGCCACACCCCCTCCATTCATGTCTATGGGAGGGGGCGTGTCGGCAGACACGCCCCCTCCCATAGACATGAATGGAGGGGGCATGACGTGACGAGGGCAGTGTGCAGCATTCTGAACAAAATGTTCAGAACGCAGGAGCACCGGAGTGCCCCTTTAATATAAGCACTAGGGGAAAACCTGAGCCAAACACCCAATGGAGGCCAAAAAAAAAAAAAAGTGTCCTTTTGGCCTCCACTGGGTGAACTGTGCCCTATGGTGATGGCCATATCACATTTGGAGCCTTTGTTTGATATTAGCCCTGGTAAAAAATAAAAAATAAAACAACAACAACTGAGCCAAAACGTAGCCACAGGGCACAGTTCACCAAACGGAGGCCACAAGGACACTTTTTGGGACTCCACTGGGTCAACTATGCCCTATGGCTACATTTGGCTCAGCTTTTTTTTCCCATTGCCTCTATTAAAAACTTATTACAAACTTATTACAAATGTAATATGGCGATCAACAAAAACTAATCCAAACGTAGTCCTAGGGGCACAGTTCATCCATTGGAGGCCCCTAAAAATGGCCTTTTGACCTCTATTTTTAGGCTACAATTGGGTGAACTGTGCCCTATGTCTACCGTTGGCTAATTTTTTTCCCCAGTGCGCATATCAAATGTGATATGGCCATCGCCCAACTCATGTAAGAACACAGCATTTTGGGGTTTTAGAGACCCCCGTGTAGATCAGGTGGACTCTAAACTGTCTCTAATGTGAACAGAGCCTTAGGAGGTCTCTATGCGAATCGCAAACAGAAGTAAACGATACAAAAGTGTTTCTCACGTACGACTTGTTGGATAACGTTGCGATTTCATAGAAATATTAAAATCCCAAAGTGTCGCCCTTCAGACCTTCCCGGTTGCGCCGAGTAGATCTTAAAGCGGTATTCCGGGGGAAAAAACATCCTTCCAATAATTATCAGCTGCTAAAGTTGAGTTGTTCTTTTCCGTCTGCCAACAGTGCTCTCTGCTGACATCTCTGTCTGTCTCGGGAACTGCACAGAGGAGAAGAGGTTTGCTATGGGGATTTGCTTCTACTCTGGACAGTTCCCGAGACAGGTGTCATCAGAGAGCACTTAGACAGAAAAGAACAACTCAACTTCAGCAGCTCATAAGTACTGAAAGGATTAAGATTTTTTTAATAGAAGTAATTTACAAATCAGTTTAACTTTATGGAGCCAGTTGATTTTGTTCTGAACGCTTGGAGTGGGCGGCGGGGGTCGTGATGTCACGGCCCCCTCGTGACGTCACGACCACGCCCCCTCAATGCAAGTCTATGGGAGGGGGCGTGGCGGATGCCACACCCCCTCCCATAGACTTGCATTGAGGGGGCATGGCGTCACGAGGGGCATGGCGTAACGTCACGACCCCCACTGCCCGCACCCAGCGTTCTAAAGGAACAGAGATCGTGGGGGTCCCCAGCGACGGGACCTCCGCGATAAGACATTTTCTCCACTATCCCTGGAGGGGCGGAGTACCCCTTTAAAGCCAGCTGAGCATCTCGTCTTTATACCTCTGAGGGTCTATGAAGGGTTTGTCGATCGATCGGATCATCAGTTCACCACAGAAAGGACACTCGGCCGCGACAATGTCGTCAATGTCCGCCTTAATCTGCTCCCGGCTCTTCTGCCCCTTCCCCAGACTTATACTGTCCTCCTCCTTGGCGTGCGAGCGGCTCTTGGAGGGCTGGGCGGCCGTCATCAGCTTCTTCTGCAGGTCCTCCAGCTTCAGCTGCCGATACGGCGGGAGGTTGGGGACGGTGGTCTGCATGAGGCAATCGTAATGGAACATGTGGTTACAGAGGAAGAGGTAGAAGGGCCGGTTGAGGAGGGGGAAGTCGCAGGCCGAGCACTTGTCTTGAGGATCCACCGAGCCATACTTGTTCCTCATTTCCTGCATGTCTTCCCGGATCCGCTTCGCGCTCAACGTGGCGTCCTCCATCTCCTGCTTGAGCTCCTCGATGTGCTGGTTGTAAGCTTGCAAGGAGCTGCAGATGGCTTCCTTAAAGTGGTCAATGGTCACGAAGTCCGGGAAGAAGGGGAGGATATCCTCGATCTTAAGGAGATTACAGCTGGACAGGCAGACCATGGCCTTCTTCACGTCCTTCTCTTCTTGGACCACGTGACGGGCGATTTTTAACCACAGCTTCTTCTGCAGCTCTTCATCCTCGGCCGGTAAATCGGCGCAAGACTTCGCCAGATCCACGTCAACCTGTCAACATGAAGACAAAAAAATTTATAAATCTAATAATAAAATAATAAAAATAATAAAATAAATGAATAATAATGATAATAAAAATAATAAATCATAATAAAAATAAAATTAAAAAAAATTAAAAACTAAATAAAATAAAATTTATAATAATATTAAATTAAATTAATATTAAAATAAAAATTATAAAAATAATAATGATAAAAAATGAAATACTATTAATAAAATTAATAGAATAACCGTAATTATTTTTAATTATATAAATTTTATTATTATTAAAAATTATTAGTATTTTATTATTTTTACTATCATTATTATTATTATTAGAGATGAGCGAACTTACAGTAAATTCGATTCGTCACGAACTTCTCGGCTGTTCATGACTTTTCCTGCATAAATGAGTTCAGCCTTCAGGTGTAAGTTCGCTCATCTCTAATTATGATAATAAAAATAATAAACTAACAACAATAATAAAATATTATTTTTTATAAATACATGTTTTATGAATGAGAAGAGAGAGGAGAGATCACACTGGCAGCGGTTTATCTCCCCAAAAAAACAAACAAGATCAAGGCAAGTGAACATTTCCCCCTCCTGTACTCAAAACATGTCACTGGAGGACAGCTGAGGGGCCCCCATACACATAAAATCAGTGTTTCCCAACTAGGGTGCCTACAGCTGTTGCCAAACCACAACTCCCAGCATGTAGAAAACCCCTAAAACCTGCAGCAGCATGGAAGACAATATCGAGCAGTACTGGGCAGTGTAAGCTGTGAATCCAGCTCTGAGGGGGGTGAAATAGAAAAATTACTAGAGCGGTGTTTCTAACGAAGATGCCTTCGCTGTTGTAAAACTACAACACCCAGCATGTAGTCAACCCTAAGAAGCTGCAGCAGCATGGAAGACATTATCCAGCAGTACTGAGCAGTCTAAGCTGTGAATCCAGCTCTGGTAGTGAGATATAAAACTTACTAGAGTAGTGTTTCCAAACCAAGGTGCCTCCAGCTTCAGCAAAACTATAACTCCCAGCATGTAATACACCCTCAGAAGCTGCAGCAGCATGGAAGATATGATAGAGCAGTACTTTGCAGCATAAGCTGTGAATCTAGCTCTGGAGGGTGAGATATAAAACTTACTACAGCAGTGTTTCCAAACTAGGATACCTGCAGCTGTTGCAAAACTTTAACTTCCAGCACGGAGTAAACCCTCAAAAGCTGCAACAGCATGGAAGACATTATAGAGCAGTAATGCACCGGGTAAGCTGTGAATCTAGCTTTGTGGGTGAGATATAAATCTTACTAGAGCAGTGTTTCCTAACCAGAGTGCCTGCAGCTATTGCAAAACTACAACTCCCAGCATGCCCGGACAGCCTTTGGCTGTCCGGGCATGCTAGGAGTTGTAGTTTTGCAACAGCTGGAGGCACCCTGATTGGAAAACACTGCATTAGATGGTCGTCTGACGCCTATAAAGTGCATATGAGCACTACTACAGTCGTGAAAATAATATAATCTACAATAAAATTATAAACTTAAAAATACAATAAATTATAAACAAAAAAAATTATATAAACTACACAGTAATTTATTTGTATCCGAAAACTGCGTAAAAAAATAAATAAAAATAAAAATCTTTATAAAAAAAGCCTGATCCGGCCACATTCATAAAAAAAAGGAAGATTAAAGGGGTTAAAAATTTAGAAATTAGATCTAGTAGATGGCACACAGATCTGAGTAGGAGAGATCTATCAGTGCAACAGCGCCATCTGGTGTGAGGAGGTGAGAGTGACAAACAAGCGAGAGGCCTAGAGCAGTGTAACTGCAGTGGTAAGGGGAATGGAGTAGATTTTGGCTGCCGCACTCTGACCGGGAAAGAAACCTATTTGGGGAAGCGAACAAACAAAACATGGACGCAAATGAAGGAGTCAGACCAGCACAGGATAACGTACAATTTATTGTTTACAGTAAGAACGAGACGCGTTTCGGCACGACTAGTGCCTTCCTCAGGACCACCAATATCCTGTGAGTTAGCTGTGCTGCAGTGGTCTGTCAGAACAGCTAAGGCTGCATTCACACCACGTTTTTGCAATACAGTTCCCGTATACGTTCTCAATGTGAAAACCGTACGGAACCGTATTGAAAACCGTATGGTGACTCTCCATTGAAAACCGTATGACAAACGATGCATCTGGTTGTGTCAGTCTTGTACGGTTTTGACCATTTTTTTTTCCCGTACCCAAAACCGTAGCCTACCATGGTTTTGGTCTGGGTGAAAAACCGTATTGAAACCATATCCTTTTTTTTTTAGGCTGCATTCACACCACGTTTTTACAATACATTTCCAGTATCAGGTTTTTGAAGAAAAACTGATTCCTCAAAACCTGATTAAACTGTATCAAAACATGTGTACAAATTTAAACCTGTATACGGTTTGAAAAATGATGTCCAGTTGCATCCGTTTTAAGAAAAAAAACTTATAAGTTTTTAACTTTTCACTCCTTTCTAAATAAAGTTTCACTTGTTTGATTGAAATTCCAAGAAAAAAAAAACCTGTGCAAAGTCAAAAACCGTATGGGGGAAAACCGGATGGAACCGTACGCACACACAGTTCTGTACGGTTTCCATGTTAAAAAGAAACGTATACGGTTTAATACGGTTTTTCACCCGGACCCAAAACTGTGGTAGGCTGCGGTTTTGGGTACAGAAAAAAAAAAAAATGGACAAAACCGTACCAGACGCAAAACGGACACAACCTGATGCATCATTTGGCGTACGGTTTTCTATACGGTTCCGTACGGTTTTCACATTGATAACGTATACGGGAACTGTATCGCAAAAACGTGGTGTGAATGCAGCCTTAGGCTGGGTTCACACCACGTTTTTCAAATATGGTAACCGTATATGGTTTTCCGCAAAAAAACGTATCCGACCGTATCCGAAACCGTATGCATAGAGAATGCATTGTAAACCGTAATCCAAATGTTGTGTACGGTTGCATCCGTTTTGCCTCGGATACGGTTTTGCCGATTTTTCAACCGTAGGCCAAAAAACGCTGTCGACCACGTTTTTGCCTCCGGTTGGAAAACCGTATGCGGTTCTTTTAACATTGTTGTCTATGAGAACCGTACACAGAATTTCAGAATACGGTTGCACACGGTTTTTCTAATCTGTTTTTGGAGTTGACACATGCGCAGATTGGAATTTCAATAGAACAATAGTAACTTTATTAAATTGCTGGAAAACTCATTCCAACAAAATAGCAAAACCGTTGGCAAAAACTGATGCAAACTGATAGAACCGTACGGGCAAAAAACTGTATACGTTTTAATTTGGAGTCATACAGTTGCATAAGTTTTTTGTCATACTTTTTTTAGCGGTATAACATATACGGTAACCGTATTTGAAAAACGTGGTGTGAACCCAGCCTTACATGGGAGTCAATGGGAACTATACAGAACTGTATGTGCGTACGGTTCCATTCGGTTTTCACCATACGGTTTTTGCACAGTTTTTTTTTCTTGGAATTTCAATCAAACAAGTGAAACTTTATTGATAATGGAGTGAAAAGTTAAAAACGTACACATTTTTTTTCTTAAAAAACAGATGCAACCGGACATCATTTTTTAAACCGTATATGGATTAAAATTTGTTCACACGTTTTGATACAGTTTGGTCCGGTTTTGAGGAATCCGTGTTTCATCTAAAACCTGATACGGGAACTGAATTGTAAAAACGTGGTGTGAACGCAGCCGACCTCACAGGATCTCTGGACCAGTACCCCAACACAGCCTGAGAACTGTCTGGGGAAATCTTGGCGGACCTGAGGAAGGCACTAGTCTGTGCCGAAACGCGTCACGTCCTTACTGTAAACAATAAATTGTACGCTGGCCTGAGTCTAGTTTTGAGCAGCGCCTCCAAGACCGTTTTTCGCTCGTATATTCGCTTAGTCATACGACAAGGCGTTGTTTCCAATTCTTTCACAAATCCTTTTTTATTGCCCATATCCTGCACACTCCACATCACTAACCCTACAGCACCGTCTGTTTTATTCCAGCACAGCAGCATGCTTGGGTTTCATTACTGTAATTGAGTCATGTAGTCACCCGCAAAAAAAAAAAAAAAAAAAAAATCAGTGTTTGAGGTGTCAGAAGAAGTGGCCTGTCCTGGGTCAGCTGATTCCAGCGAACTACAGGCTGACATCATCTCCTATGAGATCCCTCTTCTCTATCTGTATACTGCTGCCATCTCTATGGGATCAGGATATATAGTAGTTATACACCTCCCCTCCAGCTCTATCTGTATACTGCTGCTATCTCTATGGGATCAGGATATATAGTAATTATATACCTCCTCTCCAGCTCTATCTCTATACTGCTGCTATCTATGGGATCAGGATATATAGTAGTTATACACCTCCCCTCCAGCTCTATCTGTATATTGCTTCTGCTATCTCTATGGGATCAGGATATATAGTAGTTATACACCTCCCCTCCAGCTCTATCTGTATACTGCTGCTATCTCTATGGGATCAGTATATATAGTAGTCATAAACGTTTCGAAGCTGTGCTCACACATAGCATTTTTGCCTTTTCTGTTTTTTGCATTGATTTTCCCAGCATTGTGGCAAAAATTAAGGCAATTATCCCAATTGGATAAATAGTTGAAATGTGAAATTTTTACAGCAATTTTGGGAATTCACAGCAAAAAAAAAAAAAAAAAAAAAAAATTATTAATAATAATTCCCAAGTTGTTTCTCTAAACACTCTGCATGGCTCATGCAACAAAAGGAGCAGTTTTATTTTAGGGGAGGTTCCAAAATTTAGGCATAGAATTTTTCGCGCAAAGTAGACCTCCTCTATTTGGTATTAAAAAAAATTTAATTTGGACTGCGCCAAAATTATCACACAGCCCGAGCCACTGCGATACATTTGACACATCCTTGAACTGCCCATAGGTCAGTGTTTCCCAACCAGGGTGCCTCCAGCTGTTGCAAAAGAACTCCCCCCAGCATACCTGGACACATGGTTTGGAAACACTGCTCTAGTATGTTTTATTGCTCACCCGCAGAGCTAGATTCACAGCTTACACTACTCCTTACTGCTCTATAATGTATTTTATGCTGATGCAGGTTCTGAGGGTTTACTACATGTTGAGAGTTGTAGTTTTGTAATGGCTGGAGGCACCCTGGTTGAGAATCACTGCTCTAGGGCTTAGATAGCATTAAGAAATCGGCCTTTTAATAAACTATACCTTTAACGCCAGGTCCACCGCTTCCTCATACAGCTCCATCACTTTGTAGACGTGGACGCAGGCGCGATGATGCTCGTGTTCCGCACACAGGCGCAGGGCGTATTTTAAATCGTAATAAATTCTGTTGGGGTTAGTGCCAGCTTTTTCCAGGTATAAAAGGAGAGAATCGGGTAGGAACTGAGCGTACAGGGACAGCAGGTAGTTGTGGATAGCCTGCTCGGTCTCCCTAAGCTCGTAGACACAGAACTCCATGTAGCGGATGGCCTCATTGATCTGGGTGCAGGCGCTCTGATTGTAGTTCACCAGGGCCGGGATGAGGCTCTTGGGGTCCAGTTTTTTGCCCATTTTGACCCAAGCGTCCACCACTTTTTTCGGGATATGCTGCATCAGGACGGGAGAGAACTTGTAGAAGAGGTTTTTGTCTTTGTGCTTAGACAGAACGTTGAGGGCCTCATCGTAGTCATCGTTCTGGCAGTGATGAGACACCACACGCTCGTAGTCTTCCATGAGTACCGCGAAGTAAACCATGTGCTCGGTGTCTCCATGACTGGCCAGGAGGTCGTAGATGGAGGCCCGGTTATTGCTCAGGCATTCCTTATTGATTTTGCTGCTGAGAAAAGCTCTAAAGTCCTCCCGCGTCTTGAGGTACAAGCTTCTCTTGGAGGAATCGCTCTCCAGAACCCCCAGGCGGTTGAGATAAAGCTCCGTCAACCAGGTGGTCAGTAAGGTGACTTGGATTTTCTCTGAGTTTTTCAGATTGGATAACTTTTTTAGGAGAAACTCCATAAGTGCTTCTTCCTGTTTGGCTTCGATGAACTTAAGGGCGACTTCTTCAAAGTAGTTCTGGGTGAGGGCGTAGCACTTGGCGCTTTCTTTATACTTCTTCACCTGGAACCAATGTTCGGCTTCCTTAGCCAGCACCATATCCATGCACTCCGGACGATCCTTACAGAACTCTTTGGCCAAGTCGAATTTGCCCATGTTCATGTACATCTTCCAGACGTCTCTGGGTTCGCGTTCCACGTGGTACCTGAAGACGGCCCTCTCTGTGTGTATCCAAATCTGACCAGTAACCGGATCCTTCGCCATCCTTTTCAAGGGGCCGAACTTTTCGGTGAAGATGTCTTCAAACACGACCTGGCCGTTCAGCGTGCAAATGGCCTTTATCCGGTCCGGCAGCAAGAGCAGGAAATGGAACTGTGTGATGACGATGGATATGGGCTTGTCGGCACTGGACGGGAACTCCCACACTTGGACGTCGGTCAACACTGAGTCGGGACGGGTAAAGTCCAAATTGCCATAAAGCACTCCGTTTCCCATCATCCAAGCAAAGGACATGGGGTAGGTGCGGAGCTTCTGGGTGTAAAATGCAATTTCACTATAACCCAGGTTACCGGGGAATTCTTGGATGCTCGGGAGATCGTCCATAGTCTGGTTAAATAGTGGGGCAAATCCTTGTTGTTCTGCACCTTCGGTTAACTTGGCAGCAAACTGGAAGAGTCTCTTTCGCGTAGTTGCAATGACGCAGTATCGGTTCTCGTAGCCGCAGTTGATTTCTAGACAGCAGACCGGGGCTGGTCCGGTCTCTTCTTCCAAGGTGTGAAGGTAGCGGAAGTACTGATCGGGATTTGTGCCGAAAATGCCGCCTTCAGCGGTCGAGATTTCAGCCTCGTAGATTTGGCCCTGGGCGGTGCCGACTAGAATAGGTCCGGTGGTGGAATCGTTCTTCTGAAACTTGTTCCAGCCGATGCTTTCGATCATGTGACCTTTCCATCGGGAAAGAGGGCGAACCTTCTGGGCGTTCCGGTTCAGGTACAGGCATTCGCTGGTGTTCAGAGCAATCACAAGGTGGGAGCCTAAAAAAGACATAAGAAGGACACGGAAGATTCTGAGAAGACTTCACCCACATGGACAGTTCATACCTGTTCATTGCCAGAGACACCTTTTTATTATATTATTATATTTCAATTTCTTCAGTGTCGAGACCCCCAGTATCAGGAAAACAAGCGGGCAAAAGCGTTCGCTTAAATGGGTCAAAATCAAAAGCTTTTTATATGTTGTACATCTTGGCAAAACATTAACTTTTCTAATATATTTCATAAGAACATTTGATTTCCTTTTTATAGAAATCTTGGCTTATAAAAAAACACCACTAGGGGTCCCCATACCATCCTGAACATAATCCTGTCCGGCTGCAGCATCATCTTTGTCCCAGCTGAAGCGAGGACAGGACTAGCACTCCTCTGTGCTCACTCCAGTCCTATCAGACTGCAGCAGAGATGAGAGGGTTACAGAGCAGCCTGCAGTGATTGGATGAAGAGATCCAGCACAGAAGACTCAGGGAGGAACTGAATGCTTGGCGAGTGAGGGCAGGACTAGCTCCTCTGTGCTCACTCCTGTCCTATCAGACTGCAGCATGAAAACAGAGAGGAAGGGGTTACAGAGCAGCCTGCAGTGACTGGATGAAGAGACCCAGCACAGCACAGAAGACTCAGAGAGGAACTGAATGCATGGTGAGTGAGGGCCGGATTAGTACTCCTCTGTGCTCACTCCTGTCCTATCAGACTGCAGCATGAAAACAGAGAGGAAGGGGTTACAGAGCAGCCTGCAGTGATTGGAGGAAGAGACCCAGCACAGCAGGCTCAGGGAGGAAGTGAATGCATGGTGAGTGAGGGCGGGCTCAGTGCTTGCCTTGGACACATCCCTTCCTGAGCAGTGGATGTCAGAATGAGTGAGCAGCAGAAAGTAAGGGATTTGTGATCCAAATACAGAAGCTAGACACATAAAAAAAGACTTTTAAAGCATCTGCATGACCTAGTAAGAAACATATAGAACTGTGTTTCCCAAACAGGGTGCCTCCAGCTGTTGCAAAACTACAACTCTCAGCATGTCCGGACAGCCAATGGCTGTCCGGACATGCTGAGAGTTGTAGTTTTGCAACAGCTGGAGGCACCCTGTTTGGAAAACACTGATATTAGAAGCATTATTTTATTTCTGTGATATGACAGGTACACTTTAAAGGGGTACTCCGGTGGAAAACTTTTTTTTAATTTTTTTTTTTATTTTTTAAATCAACTGGTGCCAGAAACAGATTTGTAAATTACTTCTATTAAAAAAAATCTTAATCCTTCCAGCACTTTTTAGGGGCTGTATACTAAAGAGAAATCCCAAAAAAAAAATGCATTTCCTCTGATGTCATGACCACAGTGCTCTCTGCTGACCTCTGCTGTCCATTTAAGGAACTGTCCAGAGCAGCATATGTTTGCTATGGGGATTTTCTCCTGCTCTGGACAGTTCCTGAAATGGACAGCAGAGGTCAGCAGAGAGCACTGTGGTCATGACATCAGAGGAAATGCATTTTTTTTTTTTGGATTTCTCTTTAGTATACAGCCCCTAAAAAGTACTGGAAGGATTAAGATTTTTTAATAGAAGTGATTTACAAATCTGTTTAACTTTTTGGCACCAGTTGATTTAAAAAAATTTTTTTTCCATGGGAGTACCCCTTTAAGCCGAACCATGGGGGCTTGCAGGACAGGGATAGGTTCATTTCTGATGGAGCAGAGAAGAGGGTCACTATTGTCGCAAAGTTTGGATCAACGCTGCAGGATAACATTACCCCATGAGTCATAATGAACCAGACACGAAACACGTCGGAGCCGTTACCTGTGGGGTCCAGGAACAACTTGTGCACTTTAAAGTCGTCTTTCCGGCCCAGTTCTACTTGGTTCGGTTGGTCGGCTTTCACCAGATCGATCCTTCAGGGACAGAAAGGACAAATACAAATAATTGTATCAATAAAATACTTATTTTCTTACAGACTATTTGTAGTTCCATAGGCATTAAAGGGGTCCTCCAGGAAAAAACTTTTTTCTTTATATATCAACTGGCTCCAGAAAGTTAAACAGATTTGTAAATTACTTCTATTTAAAAAATCTTAATCCTTCCAATAGTTATCAGCTGCTGAAGTTGAGTTGTTCTTTTCTGTCTGGCAACAGTGCTCTCTGCTGACCCCTCTGCTTGTCTCCGGAACTGCACAGAGTAGAAGAGGTTTGCTATGGGGATTTGCTTCTAAACTGGGCGGTTCCTGAGACTCGTGTCATCAGAGAGCACTTAGACAGAAAAGAACAACTCAACTTCAGCAGCTCATAAGTACTGAAAGGATGAAGATTTTTTTTAATAGGAGTAATTTACAAATCTGTTTAACTTTCCGGAGCCAGTTGATATATAAAAAAAAAAAGTTTTTTCCTGGATAAACCCTTTAATATGGAGTTATAGGGGGTGAGGTCAGATGTCCACATATGTACGGCCATATAATGTCCTAAATGGTCACAGACTAAACCTATTACCATGAAGTAGTGGATAGATCACACTATACAGCCTGTAACCATGGAGACACATAGCTCTGCACTGGAGCTTTAAACACAAAAGCACAGAATATTATTAAAGGGGTACTCCAGGAAACAAACTTATCCCAACCCACAGCATAAGGGTTAAAGGGGTACTCCGCTGCTTCCGAACGCTGGAGCCGGCGCAGAGAGCTTGTGACGTCATAGCCACGCCCCTCATGATGTCACTCCCCGCCCCCTCAATGCAAGTCTATGGGAGAGGGCGTGACGGCTGTCACGCCCCCTCCCATAGACTTGCATTGAGGGGGGCATGACATCATGAGGGGGCGGGGCTATGATGTCACGGGCTCCAGCGTTCAGAACAGTTTGTTCCAAACGCTGAGCAGCGGAGTACCACTTTAAGTGCATGATCGCAAGGGGTCCAACACCCGGGGATTGGTTAAGCAGGCCAACATTTAAAGGGCTACTCCGGAGGAAATTTTTATTTTTTTTTATTTTTTTTAAATCACCTGGTGCCAGAAAGTTAAACAGATTTGTAAATTACTTCTATTTAAAAAAAAATCTTAATCCTTCCAGTACTTATCAGCTGCTGAATACTACAGAGGAAATTCTTTTCTTTTTGGAACACAGAGCTCTCTGCTGACATCATGACCACAGTGCTCCCTGCTGACATCACGAGCACAGTGCTCTCTGCTGACACCTCTGTAAATTTTAAGAACTGTCCAGAGTAGGAGAAAATCCCCATAGCAAACATATGCTGCTCTGGACAGTTCCTAAAATGGACAGAGATGTCAGCAGAGAGCACTGTGGTCATGATGTCAGCAGAGAGCTCTGTGTTTCAAAAAGAAAAGAATTTCCTCTGTAGTATTCAGCAGCTGATAAGTACTGGAAGGATTAAGATTTTTTAATAGAAGTAATTTACAAATCTGTAACTTTCTGGCACCAGTTGAAAAGAAAAGTTTTCCACCGGAGTATCCCTTTAATGGGACTAGAAGAGGATGGACCACGCCCAGGGAACCACTTATGGATTGGCGGGGACACCTTTCAAACTTCATATCCTCTCCATCGCTGCCAGCAGGAACGTCTCCTGGTCATGGTGAGGAAATATATATATGTAACACGTTATATATGTTCTCTTTAATACAGATTAAAGTCAGTGTTTCCCAACAGGAGTGCCTCCAGCTGTTGCAAAACTACAACTCCCAGCATGCCCGGACAGCCTTCGGCTGTCCGGGCATGCTAAGAGTTGTAGTTCTGCAACAGCTGGAGGAACACAGGTTGGTAAACGTTGGATTCCAGTGTGGCCGGTAGGGGGCGCCGGTACCTCAGTATGGTCTCCTTCCCCAGGCTCATGCACAGCTGACTGCTGCACACCACCAGGCTGTTGATGTTCTCCGGGGGGGTGAAGTCGATCCTCTGCTTATTGAAGATGGGGGTCTCCTTCTCCAGACGAGCGTTCACATACCCTGAAAAAGAAAAGAGAGAACAGCAGCCATAATGGTTGTTAGAAGTTCCAGGCTTCATCTGACCCAAATGAATGGCGCGCCAGCATGCTCGCTCCACCACCGCTCCATTCACTCAGTTTACTTTTAATTCAGGAACAAGCCGACCCCCTTTTCTTTTGACTGGTTGGGTCCTAGTAGACGGGACCCCACCGATCAGATGCTTCTACCCTATCATGGCCCGGTGATGATCTTGGGATGGCCCCTTTAATGGAGATTCACCACATCTTTAAGGCCAGTATTGCCCCCCCCCCAGGATCGGGGACCCAGTACAGAAAACACCTGATACACAAACCATATAGATTTATCACCTGTGAAATGTTGGGGCTGTGTTTCCCAACCAAGGTGCCTCCAGCTGTTTCAAAACTACAACTCCCACTATGCCTAAGGCAGTCCGTGCATGCTGGGATTTGTAGTTTTGCACCGGCTGGAGGCACCCTGGTTGGGAAATGTTACTAAGGGAATACTAATAACCTGACCTGTTGGGGTCTAGAGGACTGGAGTTGGAGGGGGGGGTCCGACTGCGGCCAAAAGGCGTCATCTTCATAGTGGTTTATTATGGCCCTGATCAGTGATCTCTCATCTGTATTTCCCCAGCTGCTGCACAACTACAACTCCCAGCATGCCCTGTACTAGTGATCCCCAAACTGTCTCTAAAGCTGCTGCAAAACTACAACTCCCAGCATGCCCTGTACTAGTGATCCCCAAACTGTGTCTCTAAAGCTGCTGCAAAACTACAACTTCCAGCATGCCCTGATACCTCACATGTGTTTCCCCAACTGCTGAACAACTACAACTCCCAGCATGCCCTGATCAGTAATGCCACAAACCTGTCTCTCCAGCTGCCGCATAGTAACAACTCCCTATATACCCTGTACCCAACATGCACTGACAGTGAAGAGCGATCGAGGCATGCTGGGGGTTGTAGTTGAGCCACAGTTAGAGAGACATGCAGGGCATGCTGAGAGTTGTAGTTGTACAGCGAGAGATACAGGTGCAGTCTCACTGATCAGGGCATGCTGGGCATTGTAGTTTTGCAGCAGCTGAAGAGTCCTGGTCTGGGGATTACTGGTACAGGGCATGCTGGGAGTTGTAGTGTTACAGCAGCTGGAGAGACAAAGATGAGGTATCATTGCTCAGGGACATGCTGGGAGTTGTAGTTTTGCAACACCTGGAGCCGTCCTGGTTGGGAAACACTGCTATATGTGATGACACTCCCCCCACCTCCTGTATCCTGCGGCCCGTGACGTCACCAACTGACTGTATACCGCACTGCCCATGAGGCTTTGGTAGCTGTGGATAACCGCATGGAGACACCCACCGGACAGAGGGATCCCGGGGCCCCGGCTCTGGCTCGGGAAACTCTCACGGGACAAGGAGTTCTCGTATTCCTCTAGGATGGAGGCCATGATCGGTACCGGACCTAACGAGCAGCCGCCCGCTATACGCCCCACTTCCGGTGTGTCCCAGAGTCATGTGACCTGTCAGTGAAGATCCTCCCGGAACGTCACGGTCATGTGACACAGCCGCGCGGTGCAGTCTGAGGTAGGAGGGTGTGGTGTGTGTCACGTGATAAGCAGTCTGCGCATGCTCGGTAATATAGATAGATATGAGATAGATAGATAGATAGATAGATATGAGATAGATAGATATGAGATAGATAGATATGAGATAGATAGATAGATAGATATGAGATAGATATGAGATAGATATGAGATAGATATGAGATAGATAGATAGATAGATAGATAGATATGAGATAGATAGATAGATAGATATGAGATGGAGAGATATGAGATAGAGAGATAGATGGATATTAGATAGATAGATAGATAGATAGATATGAGATAGATAGATATGAGATAGATAGATAGATATGAGATAGATGGATATTAGATAGATAGATAGATAGATAGATATGAGATAGATGGATATTAGATAGATAGATAGATATGAGATAGATAGATATGAGATAGATAGATAGATATGAGATAGATGGATATTAGATAGATAGATAGATATGAGATAGATAGATAAATATGAGATAGATAGATATGAGATAGATAGATAGATATGAGATAGATAGATATGAGATAGATATGAGATAGATAGATATGAGATAGATAGATATGAGATAGATAGATATGAGATAGATAGATATGAGATAGATAGATATGAGATAGATAGATATGAGATAGATATGGGATAGATGGATATTAGATAGATAGATAGATATGAGATAGATAGATATGAGATAGATGGATATTAGATAGATAGATAGATATGAGATAGATAGATATGAGATAGATGGATATTAGATAGATAGATAGATAGATAGATATGAGATAGATAGATATGAGATAGATGGATATTAGATAGATAGATAGATATGAGATAGATAGATATGAGATAGATGGATATTAGATAGATAGATAGATAGATAGATATGAGATAGATAGATATGAGATAGATAGATAGATAGATAGATATGAGATAGATAGATATGAGATAGATAGATAGATAGATAGATAGATGGATAGATATGAGATAGATAGATATGAGGTAGATAGATAGATATGAGATAGATAGATAGATAGATAGATAGGAGATAGATAGATAGATAGATAGATAGGAGATAGATAGATAGATAGATATGAGATAGATATGAGATAGATAGATAGATAGATAGATAGATATGAGATAGATATGAGATAGATAGATAGATATGAGATAGAGAGATATGAGATAGAGAGATAGATAGATAGATATGAGATAGATATGAGATAGATATGAGATAGATATGAGATAGATAGATAGATAGATAGATAGATATGAGATGGAGAGATATGAGATAGAGAGATAGATGGATATTAGATAGATAGATAGATAGATATGAGATAGATAGATATGAGATAGATAGATAGATATGAGATAGATGGATATTAGATAGATAGATAGATAGATAGATATGAGATAGATGGATATTAGATAGATAGATAGATATGAGATAGATAGATATGAGATAGATAGATAGATAGATATGAGATAGATGGATATTAGATAGATAGATAGATAGATATGAGATAGATAGATAGATAAATATGAGATAGATAGATATGAGATAGATAGATAGATAGATATGAGATAGATAGATATGAGATAGATATGAGATAGATAGATATGAGATAGATAGATATGAGATAGATATGGGATAGATGGATATTAGATAGATAGATAGATATGAGATAGATGGATATTAGATAGATAGATAGATATGAGATAGATAGATATGAGATAGATGGATATTAGATAGATAGATAGATAGATATGAGATAGATAGATATGAGATAGATGGATATTAGATAGATAGATAGATATGAGATAGATAGATATGAGATAGATGGATATTAGATAGATAGATAGATAGATATGAGATAGATAGATATGAGATAGATAGATAGATATGAGATAGATAGATATGAGATAGATAGATAGATGGATAGATATGAGATAGATAGATATGAGGTAGATAGATAGATATGAGATAGATAGATAGATAGATAGATAGGAGATAGATAGATAGATAGGAGATAGATAGATAGATATGAGATAGATATGAGATAGATAGATAGATAGATAGATATGAGATAGATATGAGATAGATAGATAGATATGAGATAGAGAGATATGAGATAGAGAGATAGATGGATAGATATGAGATAGATATAGATATGAGATAGATAGATATGAGATAGATAGATAGATAGATAGATAGATATGAGATAGAGAGATATGAGATAGATGGATATTAGATAGATAGATAGATAGATATGAGATAGATAGATATGAGATAGATAGATAGATATGAGATAGATGGATATTAGATAGATAGATAGATATGAGATAGATAGATAGATATGAGATAGATAGATATGAGATAGATAGATATGAGATAGATGGATATGAGATAGATAGATAGATAGATGGATAGATATGAGATAGATAGATATGAGATAGATAGATAGATAGATAGATAGGAGATAGATAGATAGGAGATAGATAGATAGATATGAGATAGATATGAGATAGATAGATAGATAGATATGAGATAGATATGAGATAGATAGATAGATATGAGATAGAGAGATATGAGATAGAGAGATAGATGGATAGATATGAGATAGATATAGATATGAGATAGATATGAGATAGATAGATAGATAGATAGATAGATAGATAGATATGAGATAGAGAGATATGAGATAGATGGATATTAGATAGATAGATAGATATGAGATAGATAGATATGAGATAGATAGATAGATATGAGATAGATGGATATTAGATAGATAGATAGATATGAGATAGATAGATAGATAGATAGATAGATATGAGATAGATAGATATGAGATAGATAGATATGAGATAGATGGATATTAGATAGATAGATAGATATGAGATCGATAGATATGAGATAGATAGATAGATAGATATGAGATAGATGGATATTAGATAGATAGATATGAGATAGATAGATATGAGATAGATGGATATTAGATAGATAGATAGATATGAGATAGATAGATATGAGATAGATGGATATTAGATAGATAGATAGATATGAGATAGATAGATATGAGATAGATAGATATGAGATAGATAGATATGAGATAGATAGATAGATAGATAGATATGAGATAGATAGATATGAGATAGATAGATAGATGGATAGATATGAGATAGATAGATATGAGGTAGATAGATAGATAGATAGATAGATAGATATGAGATAGATAGATAGATATGAGATAGATAGATATGAGGTAGATAGATATGAGGTAGATAGATAGATAGATATGAGATAGATAGATATGAGGTAGATAGATAGATATGAGATAGATAGATATGAGGTAGATAGATATGAGGTAGATAGATAGATATGAGATAGATAGATAGATAGATATGAGATAGATAGATATGAGGTAGATAGATAGATATGAGATAGATAGATAGATATGAGATAGATAGATAGATATGAGATAGATAGATATGAGATAGATAGATATGAGGTAGATAGATAGATATGAGATAGATAGATAGATAGATATGAGGTAAGATTTTTCAAGATTTTACTTGTGTAAAGAAAGAGTGGTGCGGTTGCCCATAGCAAGCAATCAGATTGTGTCTTTCATTTTTAACCCCTTAAGGACCGGAGGTTTTTCCGTTTTTGTATTTTCGTTTTTTGCTCCTTGCCTTTAAAAAATCATAACTCTTTCAATTTTACACCTAAAAATCCATATGATGGCTTATTTTTTGCGCCACCAATTCTACTTTGTAATGACGTCAGTCATTTTGCCCAAAAATCTATGGTGAAGCGGGAAAAAAAATCATTGTGCGACAAAATTGAAAAAAAAAACGCTGTTTTGTAACTTTTGGGGGCTTCCGTTTCTACGTAGTGCATTTTTCGGTAAAAATGACACCTGATATGTATTCTGTAGGTCCATACGATTAAAATGATACCCTACTTATATAGGTTTGATTTTGTCGGACTTCTGGAAAAAATCATAACTACATGCAGGAAAATTAATACGTTTAAAATTGTCATCTTCTGACCCCTATAACTTTTTTATTTTTCCGTGTATGGGGCGGTATGAGAGCTCATTTTTTGCGCCGTGATCTGAAGTTTTTAACGGTACCATTTTTGCATTGATAGGACTTATTGATCACTTTTTATTCATTTTTAAATGATATAAAAAGTGACCAAAAATGCACTATTTTGGACTTTGGAATTTTTTTGCGCGCACGCCATTGACCGAGCGGTTTAATTAATGATATATTTTTATAATTCGGACATTTCCGCACGCGGTGATACCACATATGTTTATTTTTATTTTTATTTACACTGTGTTTTTTTTTTATTGGAAAAGGGGGGTGATTCAAACTTTTAATAGGGGAGGAGTTAAATGACCTTTATTCACTTTTTTTTTCCACTTTTTTTTTGCAGTGTTATAGGTCCCATAGGAGTCTATAACACTGCACACACTGATCATTGTTATCCCATAGGGACCTATAACACTGCACACACTGATCTTCTATGTTGATCACTGGTTTCTCATAAGAAACCAGTGATCAACGATTCTGCCGGATGACTGCTCATGTCTGGATCTCAGGCACTGAGCAGTCATTCGGCGATCGGACAGCGAGGAGGCAGGAAGGGGCCCTCCCGCTGTCCTGTCAGCTGTTCGGGATGCCGCGATTAGCCGCGGCTATCCCGAACAGCCCGACTGAGCTAGTCGGGAACTTTCACTTTTAGCCGCGCGGCTCAGCTCTGAGCGCGCGGCTAAAGGGTTAATAGCGCGCAGCGCCGCGATCGGCGCTGCGCGCTATTAGAGGCGGGTCCCGGCTTCACTATGACGCCGGGCCCGCCGTGATATGACGCGGGGTTACTGTGTAACCCCGCGTTATATCAGAAGAGCAGGACCAAGGATGTACCGGTACGTCCTTAAGGGGTTAAGGACTCAGGGTTTTTCACTTTCGTTTTTTCCTCCTTACCTTTTAAAAATCATAACCCTTTCAATTTTCCACCTAAAAATCCATATTATGGCTTATTTTTTGCGTCGCCAATTCTACTTTGCAGTGACATTAGTCATTTTACCCAAAATGCACGGCAAAACGGGAAAAAAAATCATTGTGCAACAAAATCGGAAAAAAAACGCCATTTTGTAACTTTTGGGGGCTTCCATTTCTACGCAGTGCATATTTCGATAAAAATTACACCTTATCATTATTCTGTAGGTCCATACGGTTAAAATGATCCCCTACTTATATAGGTTGGATATTGTCGCACTTCTGGAAAAAATCATAACTACATGCAGGAAAATTTATACGTTTAAAAATGTCATCTTGTGACCCCTATAACTTTTTTATTTTTCCATGTACGGGGCGGTATGAGGACTAATTTTTTGCGCCATGATCTGAAGTTTTAAATTTATGAATAAACAAATAGTGAATAAATGAATGAATAAATAAATAGTGAATAAATGAATGAATAAATGAATGAATAAATAAATAGTGAATAAATGAATGAATAAATAAATAGTGAATAAATGAATGAATAAATAAATAGTGAATAAATGAATGAATGAATAAATAAATAGTGAATAAATGAATGAATAAATAAATAGTGAATAAATGAATGAATAAATAAACAAATAGTGAATAAATGAATGAATAAATAAATAGTGAATAAATGAATGAATAAATAAACAAATAGTGAATAAATGAATGAATAAATAAATAAATAGTGAATAAATGAATGAATAAATAAAGAAACACATAAATAAATAGTGAATAAATGAATGAATAAATAAATAAATAGTGAATAAATGAATGAATAAATAAAGAAACACATAAATAAATAGTGAATAAATAAATAGTGAATAAATGAATGAATAAATAAATAGTGAATAAATGAATAAATAAATAAAGAAACACATAAATAAATAAATAGTGAATAAATAAATAAATAGTGAATAAATGAATGAATAAATAAAGAAACACATAAATAAATAAATAGTGAATAAATAAATAAATAGTGAATAAATGAATGGATAAAAAAATAACTAAATGAAAAATAAATAGTGACGTGTGGAGAGAAGATCTTGTCCCGGTAATAGGGCGTCATTCAGACCAGGATTATTGTTTTCTGAATAAACATTTATTGTTGTCATGTGATCTGATTGTAACAGATAAGAATCGGTGACACTGAAACCAGATAGAAGACAATGGGCGCAGAGACGGAATGAGGGGTTAATATTAGACGGGCCCCCTGGAGTAGATTACAATAACAATACCTCATCACACCATCATGGGGTCAGGATGGGTCTGGACTGGATTATTCCAGGAATAAGAGTTATCCCCTGTACATAAGATAGGTGATTGGGGGCAGGGCCACTTATGGGACCCCCCCTCCATGATTTGACCGAGTGGATGACGTGGCCACACGAATGCTTGACCGCTGCTTAAAGGGGTACTCCCGTGGAAAACTTTTTTTTTTTAAATCAACTGGTGTCAGAAAGTTAGACAGATTTGTAAATCACTTCTTTAAAAAAAATCTTAATCCTTCCAGTACTTTTTAGGGGCTGTATACTAAAGAGAAATCCAAAAAAGAAATGCATTCCCTCTGATGTCATGACCACAGTGCTCTCTGCTGACATCTCTGTCCATTTTAGGAACTGTCCAGAGCAGCATATGTTTGCTATGGGGATTTTCTCCTGCTCTGGACAGTTCCTAAAATGGACAGCAGAGGTCAGCAGAGAGCACTGTGGTCAGGACATCAGAGGAAATGCATTTCTTTTTTGGATTTCTCTTTAGTATACAGCCCCTAAAAAGTGCTGGAAGGATTAAGATTTTTTAATAGAAGTGATTTACAAATCTGTTTAACTTTCTGGCATCAGTTGATTTAAAAAAAATAATACGTTTTCCACGGGAGTACCCCTTTAATTCATTCTCTATTGGACTTCTGAACATTGCCAAGCGCTGTTCTGTATGTTCCATAGACCAGTGTTTCCCAACCAGGGTGCCTCCAGCTGTTGCAAAACTACAACCCCCAGCCCTCAGAAGCTGCAGCAGCATGGGAGACTTTATAGAGCAGTACAGAGCAGTGTAAGCTGTGAATCCAGCTCTAGAGGTGAGACATTAAATTTACTAGAGCAGTGATTCCCAACCAGTGTGCCTCCAGCTGTTACAAAACTACAACTCCCAGCATACCCTGACAGCCAACGGCTGGGAGTTGTAGTTTTGCAACAGCTGAAGGACTGTTGGTTGGGAAACACTGCCTAGACAGTAAATAGAACACTGCTGCTCCAGTCTATGGGGGATTCCTCGTGATCATTGGGGGTCCCAGCTGCCATCCCCCACAGATCAACTGGTTAACCCCCTATCCAGTGTGGCAATTTGGTTTTTTTTTTTTTTTAAGATTGTGTTTTTCAGGGCCCTCTCCACTTAATCCCTCAATCTAGTGATCGGTTGGGGTCTTAGCACTAAGACCCCAACCAATCAAAAGTATTTATGACAGTAAAGCTTTAAAACTTTATTGTCATGAAGAAAAACTTTTCACATGTCAATTTTTTTGATTGGTGCTATGACCCAGACTGAGCACGCGCTTATCCCTGCTCTTTCCTCTGATTGGTGAGAGTCTCAGTATGGTGGACCCTAACTAATCAAAAATTTTGAGATAACTTTAGAACATGTCAAAAGTTTTTATTTTTTTAAAGTGACAGTGAAACTGAAACTTTATTGTTATGAAGAAAAACTTTTCACATTTCAAATCTTTTTATTGGTCGGGGTCTTAGTGCTGAGACCCCCACCAATCAGGAGAACGAGTGGACATAAGTGCGTGCTTACCCCCACTCATTCCCCTGATCGGTGGGAGTTTCAGCATGGGGACCCTGATTGATCAAAACTTATGATATGTCTCTAAGACATATCAAAAGTTTTTTTTTTTTTTAAGTGACAGTGACACTTTAAAGTGTCACTGTCACTTTAAAAAAAAAATGTGTAAGAGGTCAGGGTCCCAATGCTGAGACCCCAGCGATCAGTAGACAAGTTTTTATGACAGTAAAGTTTAAGGTGTCACTGTAACTTTAAAAAAATAAAATAAAAAATTAATGTTCTGGAGACATATCATACGTTTTGATCGGTCAGGGTCCCCATGCTGAGACTCCCACCAATCTGGAGAACAAGTGGGGATAAGCACGCACTTATGCCCACTTGTTCTCCTGATTGCTGGGGGTATCAGCACTAAGTCCTTGAGACATGTCAAAATTTTAAATCCGTCAGGATCGCCGTACTGAGACTCTCACCAATCAAAAGAAAGAGAAACTTTTGATCGGTCAGGGTCCCCATGCTGAGACCATCACGATCAGTATTGTTTATGCATACTTATTTTACTGATTGGTTGGGGTCTCAGCACTGAGACCCCGACCAATCAAAAGTTTTGATTGGTCAGGGTCCCATTGCTGAGACCAACACTGATCAGGAAAACGAGCAGGGATTAGCACGCGCATATGCCCACGTGTTCTCCTGATTGTTGGGGGTCTCAACACTGAGACCCGGACTGATTAAAACTTTTGACACGTCTCTAGGGCATGTCAATTTTTTTTAACGTATTTTTTTTTAAGTGACAGCGCCCATTTAAGCTTTTACTGATGATGATAACATTAACCTCTTTGATGTGTGTATACAGTTTGTATACACCGTAATGATATTACCGGAATAGCTCCTGTGATCTGACCCCCTGCGGAGGGAGACAATGGGAGGCTGGGTAAGTGGAGTGATTGAGATTAATACCATTATATTAGCTAAGTGCTATGGACACAGTCCGACGAGTGTTTCTGTACAATAGCTTCATCAGGGGGGTAGGGAACAATTATCGGTGATCAGCTCAGTTTCATTATAAAGAAAGGATTACATAATGTCGTACAGAGAGTTCGCAACGCTGGGGAGACATAGGTGTAACATGCGTCTACGTGCGAGTCCTGTAAACCGAGACCGCAAATAGGGACCGAGTATTCCACAAATTTATATTAAAGGAGTAGTCCAGTGGTGATTCAGTGGTGAGCAACTTATCCCCTATCCTAAGGATAGGGGATAAGTTGCAGATCGCGGGGGGTCCGACCGTTGGGGCCCCCCGCGATCTCCTGTACGGAGCCCCGACAGCCCGCTGGAAGGGGGCGTGTCGACCTCTGCACGAGGCGGCGGCCGACACGCCCCCTCAATACAACTCTATGGCAGAGGTGAAGCGCTGCCTTCGGCAATCTCCGGCTCTGCCATAGAGATGTATTGAGGGGGCGTGTCGGCCGCCGCCTCGTGCGGGGGTCAACACCCGCTATCTCGGCGGAGAGCCGGGGCCCCGTACAGAGAGATCGCAGGGGGCCCCAGCGGTCGGACCCCCCGCGATCTCAAACTTATCCCCTATCCTTAGGATAGGGGATAAGTTTTTCACCACTGGACTACCCCTTTAAATACACAATCTCATAGGAAGTGCATGTAGCACAGTGTTTTCCAAACAGTGTGTCTCCAGCTGTTGCAAAACTACAACTTCCAGTATGCTGGGACAGCCGTTGGCCCCTATAGACTTACACACAGCAGTACATTGACCCTTTGTTGTACATTGCAGTTCTACTAGATAGCCGTCTATTTCCTGAGCTTACTTGAGACTCAGCAAAGTTTCCTAGAATGTTGTAGTTTTCAGATTGGCCTCTAGATGTCAGCACAAACCACAAGCAATTCTCACTAAGATCTACTGGAACTTCAAAGGGGAACTCCGGAGGGGAAAATAATCAGCGTTTTCATATCAACCGGTGACAGAACAGGTTTGTAAATTTCTTCCAGTACTTATCAGCTGCTGTAAGTCCAGAGGAAGTTGTGTAGTTTTTCCAGAATTTATCAGCTGCTGTATGTCCTGGAGGAAGTCATGTAGTCTTCTTAGTACTTATCAGCTGCTGTATGCTCCAGAGGAAGTTGTGTAGTTCTTTCCAGTCTTACCACAGTTGGAGCAAATCCCCATAGCAAACCTCTCCTGCTCCGGACAGTTCCTGACACGGACAGAGATGTCAGCAGAGAGCACTGTGGTCAGACTGAAAAGAACTACACAACTCCCTTCAGGGCATATAGCAGCTGATAAGTACTGGAAAGACTACACAACTTCCTCTGGAGCATACAGCAGCAGGTAAGTACTGGAAAGACAACATGACTTCCTTCAGGACATACAGCAGCTGATAAGTCCTGGAAAGACGACATGACTTCCTCCAGGACATACAGCAGCTGATAAGTACTGGAAAGACTACATGACTTCCTCCAGGACATACAGCAGCTGATCAGTACTGGAAAGACTACATGACTTCCTCCAGAACATACAGCAGCTGATAAGTCCTGGAAAGACTACATGACTTCCTCCAGGACATACAGCAGCTGATAAGTCCTGGAAAGACTACATGACTTCCTTCAGGACATACAGCAGCTGATAAGTCCTGGAAAGACTACACAACTTCCTCTGGAGCATACAGCAGCTGGTAAGTACTGGAAAGGCTACATGTCTTCCACCAGGACATACAGCAGCTGATAAGTACTGGAAAGACTACATGACTTCCTCCAGGACATACAGCAGCTGATAAGTCCTGGAAAGACTACACAACTTCCTCTGGAGCATACAGCAGCTAGTAAGTACTGGAAAGGCTACATGTCTTCCACCAGGACATACAGCAGCTGATAAGTACTGGAAAGACTACATGACTTCCTCCAGGACATACAGCAGCTGATAAGTACTGGAAAGACTACATGACTTCCTCTAGGGCACAAAGCAGCTGAAAAGTCCTGAAAGACGACATGACTTCCTCCAGGACATACAGCAGCTGATAAGTACTGGAAAGACTACCCAACTTCCTCTGGAGCATACAGCAGCTGGTAAGTACTGGAAAGATTACATGACTTCCTCCAGGACAAACAGCAGCTGATAAGTACTGGAAAGACTACATGACTTCCTCTAGGGCACAAAGCAGCTGAAAAGTCCTGAAAGACGACATGACTTCCTCCAGGACATACAGCAGCTGATAAGTACTGGAAAGACTACACAACTTCCTCTGGAGCATACAGCAGCTGATAAGTACTGGAAAGACTACATGACTTCCTCCAGGACATACAGCAGCTGATAAGTACTGGAAAGACTACATGACTTCCTCCAGGACATACAGCAGCTGATAAGTACTGGAAAGACTACCCAACTTCCTCTGGAGTATACAGCAGCTGGTAAGTACTGGAAAGACTACATGACTTCCTCCAGGACATAAAGCAGCTGATAAGTACTGGAAAGACTACATGACTTCCTCCAGGACATACAGCAGCTGATAAGTACTGGAAAGACTACATGACTTCCTCCAGGACATACAGCAGCTGATAAGTACTGGAAAGACTACATGACTCCCTCTGGAGCATACAGCAGCTGGTAAGTACTGGAAAGATTACATGACTTCCTCCAGGACAAACAGCAGCTGATAAGTACTGGAAAGACTACCCAACTTCCTCTGGAGCATACAGCAGCTGGTAAGTACTGGAAAGACTATATGTTTTCCTCCAGGACATAAAGCAGCTGATAAGTACTGGAAAGACTACATGACTTCCTCCAGGACATACAGCAGCTGATCAGTACTGGAAAGACTACATGACTTCCTCCAGGACATACAGCAGCTGATAAGTACTGGAAAGACTACATGACTTCCTCCAGGACATACAACAGCTGATAAGTATTGGAAAGACTACATGACTTCCTCCAGGACATACAGCAGCTGATAAGTATTGGAAAGACTACATGACTTCCTCCAGGACATACAGCAGCTGATAAGTACTGGAAAGACTACATGACTTCCTCCAGGACATACAGCAGCTGATAAGTACTGGAAAGACTACATGACTTCCTCTGGAGCATACAGCAGCTGGTAAGTACTGGAAAGACTACATGACTTCCTCCAGGACATAAAGCAGCTGATAAGTACTGGAAAGACTACATGACTTCCTCCAGGACATACAGCAGCTGATAAGTACTGGAAAGACTACATGACTTCCTCCAGGACATACAGCAGCTGGTAAGTACTGGAAAGACTACATGACTTCCTCCAGGACATAAAGCAGCTGGTAAGTACTGGAAAGATTACATGACTTCCTCCAGGACAAACAGCAGCTGATAAGTACTGGAAAGACTACCCAACTTCCTCTGGAGCATACAGCAGCTGGTAAGTACTGGAAAGACTATATGTTTTCCTCCAGGACATAAAGCAGCTGATAAGTACTGGAAAGACTACATGACTTCCTCCAGGACATACAGCAGCTGATAAGTACTGGAAAGACTACATGACTCCCTCTGGAGCATACAACAGCTGATAAGTATTGGAAAGACTACATGACTTCCTCCAGAGCATACAGCAGCTGATAAGTACTGGAAAGACTACATGACTTCCTCCAGGACATACAGCAGCTGATAAGTACTGGAAAGACTACATGACTTCCTCCAGGACATATAGCAGCAGATAAGTACTGGAAAGATTACATAGTCTCTACCGGGGGGCATTTGTTTCTACATTTTGGAGATCTTTTTTGTAAAAACTTGAGCCCAATGACCAGACTGAGGGCCTGAATGAGTCTTTAGAACAGTGGTCTCAAACTGTGGCCCTCCAGATGTTGCAAAACTTCAACTCCCAACATGCCCGGACAGCCAAAGGCTGTCCGAGCATGGTGGGAGTTGAAGTTTTGCAACATCTGGAGGGCCATGGTTTGAGACCACTGCTTTAGTACAATACCTGAGGTGTCCCATATCTGACCATCAGACTAATTGGGGTCTTATCTGGCCTTGGCCAAAAACAATCACGATAAACGCAATTCTAGGTTTCACCTCCTTTGTTCCTCAGTATCTATCCCCTGCTCTGCTGATCCTGAAGTCAATGATCTGTCATGTTTGGTGATCAGTGCACAGATCCTAGGACGTCCAGAAGAAAGGGGCTGACAAAAAACCTTCTTAGGGTCTGGAATTATCTTAAAGTTTGGCTTTCTACAAAAAAAAAAAAAGGTACCTTTAAATGTATAGGCGTTTTTTTTCTTTGGCTTCCTCCCCCAACGTGTTTCTCATTACAAGTCATGTGATTCTTTCATCATGGCACTCAAGTATCTCAATAAAAAATTGGGGGGAAAGACGTTAGAAAAAAAACGCAAAAATATACGTGCACATGTGGTGTTTTTTTTTGTTCACAAAATTTAAATACTGCCCTCTCATTTATATATATATATATATATATATATATATATATATTATATATATATATTTTTTTTTTATTATAATTTTTTTTTTCAAAAATAGTGTGTATCATTATAGTCATTTTTTTTCACCCTACGTGTTTCTCATTACAAGTCATGTGATTTTTCATCATGGGACTCCAGGATTTTGATCTTAAAATCTTAATCCTTCCAGTACTCATCAGCTGCTTAAGTTGAGTTGTTCTTTTCAGTCTGACCACAATGCTCTCTGCTGACACCTCTGTCTGTCTCAGGAACTGTCCAGAGCAGGAGAGGTTTGCTATGGGGATTTTCTCCTGCTCTGGACAGTTCCTGACATGGACAGAGGTGTCAGCAGAGAGCACTGTGGTCAGACAGAAAAGAACCACTCAACTTCAGCAGCTGATAAGTACTGGAAGGATTAAGATTTTTTTTTCATAGAAGTAATTTAAAAATCTGTTTAAGTTTCTGGAGCCAGTTGATATGAAAAAAATTGGTTTTCATAGGAATTCCCCTTTAAAAAAAAATCCCGACAGCTATCTCTATAAATCCCTGTTGACTCCCAGTCTATGGTTCACACCACATTTTTGTCTCCGTTACAGTCCGTATGCATAAACGTGGTCAACCACTTTTTTGTGTACGCCACAAAAAACGGATCTGTTATGTTACTTTTTTTTTAGAATGTAAATCATTGTTTCCTAACTAGTGTGCCTCCAGCTGTTGCAGAACGACAACTCCCTGCATACCCAGACAGCCATCGGTTTGAAGATCACTGCTTTATAGTAGAGGTGTCTGGCAGCGGCTTTCTCCCCAGTGAATACGCGAGTACGAATGTGTATAGAGGGCGAATTGGAAAATATGCTTTTTTGGCTGTAAAGGTATTTAGCTGAAGGTTAGCTGTCCAGATCCCTACATTAACATGCACACTCAGCTCGGCCGCGCATCCATGTGTAGTCATTGGGTAGAGGAGGGAAAAGCCACTGCCAGACACCTCCTATCTCCCTGAGAACAAATGGATGGGGAATGTTGATATCCAATGTGCTCGATCTTTTCATGAGTGTGAATCAGGAGGCCACCATACATACTAGATCAGTGGTCTCCAAACTGTGGACCTCCAGATGCTGCAAAACTACATCTCCTAGCATGCTCGGACCGCCATCGGCTGTCCGGGCATGCTTGTAGTTGTAGTTTTGCAACATCTGAAGGGCCACAGTTTGGTGACCACTGCTGTGTTGTTCACGCTTTTGCAACATCTGGAGGTTTACAGTTTGGAGACCACTGCTATATGCTCCCTGATTTTGCAACATCTGGAGGTCCACAGTTTGGAGACCACTGCTATATGCTCCCTGATTTTGAAACATCTGGAGGTCCACAGTTGTGAGACCACTGCTCTATTGTCCATGATTTTGCAACATCTGGAGGTCCACAGTTTGGAGACCACTGCTGTATTGTCTATAATTTTGCAACATCTGGAGGTTCACAGTTTGGAGACCACTGCTACATGCTCCCTGATTTTGCAACATCTGGAGGTCCACAGTTTGGAGACCACTGCTACATGCTCCCTGATTTTGCAACTTCTGGAGGTCCACAGTTTGGAGACCACTGCTGTATTGTCTATAATTTTGAGGCATCTGGAGGTCCACAGTTTGGAGACCACTGCTCTCTTGTCCATGATTTTACAACATCTGGAGGTCCACAGTTTGGAGACCACTGCTCTATTGTCTATAATTTTGCAACATCTGGAGGTCCACAGTTTGGAGACCACTGCTCTATTGGCCATGATTTTACAACATCTGGAGGTCCACAGTTTGGAGACCACTGTTCTATTGGCCATGATTTTGCAACATCTTGAGGTCCACAGTTTGGAGACCACTGCTCTGTTGTCTACGGTTTTGCAACATCTGGAGATTCACGGTTTGGCGACCACTGCTATATGCTCCCTGATTTTGCAACATCTGGAGGTCCACAGTTTGGAGACCACTGCTCTCTTGTCTATGATTTTACAACATCTGGAGGTCCACAGTTTGGAGACCACTGCTCTATTGTCTATAATTTTGAGGCATCTGGAGGTCCACAGTTTGGAGACCACTGCTACATGCTCCCTGATTTTGCAACATCTGGAGGTCCACAGTTTGGAGGCCACTGCTATATGCTCCCTGATTTTACAACATCTGGAGGTCCACAGTTTGGAGACCACTGCTCTCTTGTCCATGATTTTACAACATCTGGAGGTCCACAGTTTGGAGACCACTGCTCTATTGTCTATAAGTTTACAACATCTGGAGGTCCACAGTTTGGAGACCACTGTTCTATTGGCCATGATTTTGTAACATCTGGAGGTCCACAGTTTGGAGACCACTGCTCTCTTGTCCCTGATTTTGCAACATCTGGAGGTCCACGGTTTGGAGACCACTGCTCTGTTGTCCGTGATTTTGAATACATAAGCATGTTTGGCCAAACCGAGTGCGGATGTGCATAGAAGGGGGAATTGGAAAATAGATTTTTTGGCTGAACAGTTATTCGGCTGATGGATAGCTGCCCCGATCCCTACATCAACATGCACACTCGGCTCAGCTGTGCATGCGCGTGTTTTCATTCGGTTGAGGAGATAAAGTCGAGTCATAGTTTTGCAACATCTGGAGGTCCACAGTTTGAAGACCACTGATCTAGCGGTGGTTATAGTACATATGGGTTTGTCAACCCAACCAATCCTAGGGTAGTGGTCCCCAAACTGCGGACCTCCAGGTGTTGCTAAACTACGACTCCCAGCATGCAGTAGTCCCAGCATGCAGCAGCATCTGGAGGTCCACAGTTTGGAGACCGCTGCCCTAGATGGTTGATTGAGTTAACAAACCCTTATTTAAGGTGTATGGCCACCAAGATCAGTGGTCTCCAGACTGTGCACCTCCAGATGTTGCAAATCTACCACTTCCAGCATGCCCTGGAATCATAGTTTTGCAACATCTGGAGGTCCACAGTTTAAAGACCACTGATCTAGCATGTTTGAAGACCACCACCTTATACTTTGTCCTAAAAAAACTTATCAGTCTGATAAGTTCTCACTACGATTACAAGATGAGAGCATTGTGGGGACATGAAGAAAGGGACTGGAGAGAAGACAGTCCTGTAAGGAAGTCAGTGGCTCCAATTACCAGGGGGAGGAGGGAGGGTATAAATAAGAGCGGCTCCCAGCACCAAACCAGTTGGGGAGCTCAGCCTGACATGGTCACACCTGTTTAGCTTGGAGTGAGATGTACCTGAAATACAATAATGGTGACGATCCCTCCCGGTAAGGTCATTGGAGGAGCCGCCGGCACAGACTGACCCATGACAAGGGACATAGTGGATTTATCTTCCTGCCTGTTACTGAAGACCCCAGGACTGGCACCGTCATGCCCCCCCAAGTGATGCTGGATTGTTCTGAGGGCGAACGGCTGAGTCCACAATTATCCGGATCCCTTAGAAGGAGAAGTTCCTCCAGACCCAACAGCCAAGAACTGGGCATAAAGTGCGTCCTGGTTGGAGATGGTGCGGTGGGCAAGACCAGTCTGGTGGTCAGCTACACTATCAATGGCTACCCCACCGAATACCAGCCCACTGCCCTGGACACATATTCGGGTAAGTTCAGAACATTTTTACACATTTATTTATTTTTGTTAACTTTGCCATTGTGTGATATGGCATCCTATGATATGAAGAAGCCTCACAGGAGGTTTCTTCATAGGAGGCTTCCCCCATATCATAGGAGGCTTCTTCATATCATAGGAGGCTTCTCCATATCATAGGAGGCTTCTTCATATCATAGGAGGCTTCTCCCATATCATAGGAGGCTTCTTCATATCATAGGAGGCTTCTTCATATCATAGGAGGCTTCTTCATATCACAGGAGGCTTCTTCATATCATAGGAGGCTTCTTCATATCATAGGAGGCTTCTCCATATCATAGGAGGCTTCTTCATATCATAGGAGGCTTCTCCATATCATAGGAGGCTTCTCCATATCATAGGAGGCTTCTTCATATCATAGGAGGCTTCTCCATATCATAGGAGGCTTCTTCATATCATAGGAGGCTTCTTCATATCATAGGAGGCTTCTTCATATCATAGGAGGCTTCTTCATATCATAGGAGGCTTCTTCATATCATAGGAGGCTTCTTCATATCATAGGAGGCTTCTCCCATATCATAGGAGGCTTCTTCATATCATAGGAGGCTTCTTCATATCATAGGAGGCTTCTTCATATCATAGGAGGCTTCCCCCATATCATAGGAGGCTTCTTCATATCACAGGAGGCTTCTTCATATCATAGGAGGCTTCTTCATATCATAGGAGGCTTCTTCATATCATAGGAGGCTTCTTCATATCATAGGAGGCTTCTCCATATCATAAGAGGCTTCTCCATATCATAGGAGGCTTCTTCATATCATAGGAGGCTTCTTCATATCATAGAAGGCTTCTTCATATCATAGGAGGCTTCCCCCATATCATAGGAGGCTTCTTCATATCATAGGAGGCTTCTCCATATCATAAGAGGCTTCTCCATATCATAGGAGGCTTCTTCATATCATAGGAGGCTTCTTCATATCATAGGAGGCTTCTTCATCTCATAGGAGGCTTCTTGATATCATAGGAGGCTTCTTCATATCATAGGAGGCTTCTTCATATCATAGGAGGCTTCTTCATATCATAGGAGGCTTCTCCATATCATAGGAGGCTTCTCCCATATCATAGGAGGCTTCCCCCATATCATAGGAGGCTTCTTCATATCATAGGAGGCTTCTCCATATCACAGGAGGCTTCTTCATATCATAGGAGGCTTCTCCATATCATAGGAGGCTTCTTCATATCACAGGAGGCTTCTTCATATCACAGGAGGCTTCTTCATATCATAGGAGGCTTCCCCCATATCATAGGAGGCTTCTTCATATCATAGGAGGCTTCTTCATATCACAGGAGGCTTCTTCATATCACAGGAGGCTTCTTCATATCACAGGAGGCTTCTCCATATCATAGGAGGCTTCTTCATATCATAGGAGGCTTCTTCATATCATAGGAGGCTTCTTCATATCATAGGAGGCTTCTTCATATCATAGGAGGCTTCTTCATATCATAGGAGGCTTCTCCCATATCACAGGAGGCTTCTTCATATCATAGGAGGCTTCTTCATATCATAGGAGGCTTCTCCATATCATAGGAGGCTTCTTCATATCATAGGAGGCTTCTCCATATCACAGGAGGCTTCTTCATATCATAGGAGGCTTCTTCATATCATAGGAGGCTTCTCCCATATCACAGGAGGCTTCCCCCATATCATAGGAGGCTTCTTCATATCATAGGAGGCTTCTTCATATCATAGGAGGCTTCCCCCATATCATAGGAGGCTTCTTCATATCATAGGAGGCTTCCCCCATATCATAGGAGGCTTCTTCATATCACAGGAGGCTTCTTCATATCATAGGAGGCTTCTCCCATATCATAGGAGGCTTCTTCATATCATAGGAGGCTTCTTCATATCATAGGAGGCTTCTCCCATATCATAGGAGGCTTCTTCATATCATAGGAGGCTTCTTCATATCATAGGAGGCTTCCCCCATATCATAGGAGGCTTCTTCATATCATAGAAGGCTTCTCCCATATCTTAGGAGGCTTCCCCCATATCATAGGAGGCTTCTTCATATCATAGGAGGCTTCTTCATATCATAGAAGGCTTCTTCATATCATAGGAGGCTTCTTCATATCACAGGAGGCTTCTTCATATCATAGGAGGCTTCCCCCATATCATAGGAGGCTTCTTCATATCATAGGAGGCTTCTTCATATCATAGGAGGCTTCTTCATATCATAGGAGGCTTCTTCATCTCATAGGAGGCTTCTTCATCTCATAGGAGGCTTCTTCATATCATAGGAGGCTTCTTCATATCATAGGAGGCTTCTTCATATCATAGGAGGCTTCTCCCATATCATAGGAGGCTTCTCAATATCACAGGAGGCTTCCCCCATATGATAGGAGGCTTCTTCATATCACAGGAGGCTTATCCCATATCACAGGAGGCTTCTTCATATCACAGGAGGCTTCTCCCATATCATAGGAGGCTTCTTCATATCATAGGAGGTTTCTTCATATCACAGGAGGCTTCTCCCATATCATAGGAGGCTTCTTCATATCATAGGAGGCCTCCCCCATATCATAGGAGGCTTCTTCATATCACAGGAGGTTTCTTCATATCACAGGAGGCTTCCCCCATATCATAGGAGGCTTCCCCCATATCATAGGAGGCCTCCCCCATATCATAGGAGGTTTCTTCATATCATAGGAGGCTTCCCCCATATCATAGGAGGCCTCCCCCATATCATAGGAGGTTTCTTCATATCACAGGAGGCTTCCCCCATATCATAGGAGGCTTCCCCCATATCATAGGAGGCTTCCCCATATCATAGAAGGCTTCCCCATATCATAGGAGGCTTCTCCCATATAATAGAAGGCTTCCCCCATATCATAGGAGGCTTCCCCCATATCATAGGAGGCTTCCCCCATATCATAGGAGGCTTCCCCCATATCATAGGAGGCTCCCCCCCCCCATATCGTAGGAGGCTTCTACATATCGTAGGAGGCTTCCCCCATATCACAGGAGGCTTCCCCCATATCACAGGAGGCTTCCACCATATCGTAGGAGGCTTCCCCCATATCGTAGGAGGCTTCCCCCATATCGTAGGAGGCTTCCCCCATATCGTAGGAGGCTTCCCCCCATATCATAGGAGGCTTCCCCCATATCGTAGGAGGCTTCCCCCATATCGTAGGAGGCTTCCCCCATATCGTAGGAGGCTTCCCCCATATCGTAGGAGGCTTCCCCCATATCGTAGGAGGCTTCCCCATATCGTAGGAGGCTTCCCCCATAACGTAGGAGGTTTCCCCATATCGTCGGAGGCTTCCCCCATATCATAGGAGGCTTCTCCCATATCATAGGAGGCTTCCCCCATATCATAGGAGGCTTCCCCCATAACATAGGAGGCTTCTCCCATATCATAGGAGGCTTCCCCCATATCATAGGAGGCTTCCCCCATATCATAGGAGGCTTCCCCCATATCATAGGAGGCTTCCCCCATAACATAGGAGGCTTCCCCCATATCATAGGAGGCTTCCCCCATATCATAGGAGGCTTCCCCCATATCATAGGAGGCTTCCCCCATATCATAGGAGGCTTCCCCCATATCATAGGAGGCTTCCCCCATATCATAGGAGGCTTCCCCCATAACATAGGAGGCTTCTCCCATATCATAGGAGGCTCCCCCCCCCCCCCATATCATAGGAGGCTTCATTGCTGGATTGCTTCTTTGATTGAATTTGAGATTTCAAAATTTGAAATTGTCTGCAACATGTGAACACCACCTTACGGTCCTCGTTGACCACGTTATGACTGATTGACACTGATGGAGTTAGCTGAGAAGTAGGACAATAAATTCCCTCCGTCCTCTTTTCTCCAGTAAGTGTTACGTCCTTCTTTTCGGATAGAAGTGACAAAACTTAAGGGCATCCTGGGGAGATTGTGACTTAACGCTGAATAAAACTCCTAAGCCCCTAACGCCTTCCTGCCCAGAAGAACTTTCATTGTCTCCTCTTCTCGCCTTCACTTGGTCTCCTGCTGGGATGTCACAGCTCGCACTGTGTGTGGTGGGGGGTGGGGGGGGGGGTTTGTCACTGGGAATATGTTCACACACCGATTTTGTGAAGTGTAGTTGGGTGAAATCCCAAAATTAAAACATTTTAGAAAATTTACTTTTACTGCCAAAAATTTCCCAAAACCAAGAACATTCCCAAAAATGTTTGAATTTTTTTGAAACTACAGCACTATTTCTCTAGCTGTTCCAAAACTACAACTCCCATGGTGCCCTGACAGTCTTTGACTGTCGGGGCACCATGGGAGTTGTAGTTTTGCAACAGCTAAGGAGCACTTTTTTCTTTACATATTTTTTGCATATGACTCACCGATAAATGTTCCCCTCGAGATCCCAGACGGTGCGCTGACTTATTGCGTTGCAATGTCTAATCGCTTTAAATAACTATTATAATGGCTCCATAGACATAACACACATGCCTAGTCATGTGACATATTAATGATGATGTCATCGAATCACAGGAACCGATCAATAAACTGATTTTCCCTGCAACAATCCGCAGCTAGGGGGCACAAAAATCTACAATCTATCCAGATCTATGGGGTGAAAGACAGGGTGAGTAGGTGGCTGTATTCTCCTTTATGGGGTGGGATATGTAAACAATGGCCACCAGAACAGATAATGCATAGATAAACTAGTGGGTATAGCGTTTGCTTTTCTCGCCCCCCGTTTAGGTCGTTGACCCTTCATATGTTTGAATTCACCATAGCAAACGTCCAGCTTCACGCCATTGTGTGATCACCTTGTTAACTGGACGTTGAGGAGCTATTGTTCTCAGGTGATGGACGTCTCGGGTTCTCAAAGGCTTGGTCTACATAGACGTTAGTAGAAGTTGGCCAACCCTGGCGATTTTGGTAGGGCTGGTCAACTGTGTATTGGGTCTTGGGTGATGGACATCTCGGGTTCTCAAAGGCTTGGCCTACATAGACGTTAGAAAAAGTTGGCCAACCATGACGATTTTGGTAGGGCTGGTCAACTTTGTATTGTGTATGGGGTCTCGGGTGATGGACATCTCGGGTTCTCAAAGGCTTGGCCTACATAGACGTTAGTAGAAGTTGGCCAACCATGACGATTTTGGTAGGGCTGGTCATCTTTGTATTGTTTATGGGGTCTCGGGTGATGGACATTTCAGGTTCTCAAAGGCTTGGCCTACATAGACGGTAGTAGAAGTTGGCCAACCATGGTGATTTTGGTAGGGCTGGTCAACTGTGTATTGGGTCTTGGGTGATGGACATCTCTGGTTCTCAAAGGCTTGGCCTACATAGATGTTAGAAGAAGTTGGCCAACCCTGGCGATTTTAGTAGGGCTGATCAACTGTGTATTGGGTCTCGTGTGATGGACATCTCGGGGTCTCAAAGGCTTGGCCTACATAGACGTTAGAAGAAGTTGGCCAACCATGACTATTTTGGTAGGGCTGGTCAACTGTGTATTGTGTATAGGGTCTTGGGTGATGGACATCTCGGGTTCTCAAAGGTTTGGCCTACATAGACAGTAGAAAAAGTTGGCCAACCCTGGTGATTTTGGTAGGGCTGTAATGGGTCCTATCCATGTCTTCTGTCCATGGACGATTAATGCTGACACTATCTCCTCCAAACCCATCATACATGTGACCGTTTAGCTCAACTGTGCCTTCCTGTGCTCTGAATGGTGAGAAGACCTCTCTGGTGGCCTCGTATATATTCAATTCCTATAGGATCAGTCAGTTGAAATCTAATGCCTGATCCTTTTTCTCATCTCAACATCTCCTGCACATTAGATCAATGGTCTCAAACTGTGGCCCTTCAGATGTTGCAATACTTCAACTCCCAGCTCTTTGGCTCAGCTCATCAGGGACGTGCACAGACATTTTGTTGGGGCAGGGGCTCAAGTAGAAAAAAAGGACACTTCTCATTATTATATAAAAAAAAGTTTGTAAAAGCCTTACATATGTTAACACAATTCCTGAGGTAAGGGACCTCCGGCAGTCTTGTCAGCTGAATGGGACCCGCATGACCCCACGATAGTCCCAATCAGTGAAGGCATTATAGGGCAGGAGCATTAAATGGGCAGGGGCTCAAGCCCCCTTTTGAGTCTGTGTGCACATCTCTGCAGCTCATGTGTTCTGAATGGACGAAGGAGGCGTAAAGACCCCCATACTGAGACCAAAGTCGGCCGAACCAAAGGACTGGCCAGCTGTCTCGTGTGTATGGGAACTTCCCAACAGAAGATGTTGAAATGTAATGCCTGATCCTTCTTCTCATCTCAACATCTTCTGTTAGAGGTCCCCGCACACATTAGACAGTCGGCCAGACCTTTCTAGGTCAATGGGTTCCGTTGACTTTGGTCTGAGCATGGGGGTCTTTAGCCTTCTCTCTCCATTGAGAAGCCAAAGACTTCCAAACTCAGACCAAAGGACTGGCCAACTGCTTATGTGTATTAGGACCTTCCAGAAGAGAAGGATCAGGCATTAGACGTCAATATGTTTTGTTGGGAGGTCCCCATACATATTAGATTAGTGCTCTCAAACTGGGGCCCTTTAGATGTTGCAAAACTTCAACTCCCAGGTCTTTGGCTCAGTTCATGTGTTCTGGAAGGACGAAGACCCCTATACTGGGACCAAAGTCAGCCAAACCAAAGGACCGGCCACCGACACCCTGGTTGGTAATCCAATTTCTGCTGAAATCGGCCAGCTCTAGCTGTACGTTGACTGTTACGCCGAAATTCATAGGTTTGGCCAACTCTGATGTTTCTGGCCACATGCGGCAACCTTACTTGGATCCAAAAATCACCAAACACCACAATATCTATGACTTTTCCCCAATGGCATATGTTGGAGACAGAAGGGTTGAGCTTGCTGAAGGGCCTTGAGGACTTGGTTTTGAACCATTGTTGTAGAGAGTAAAAAAGGACATGTTAAAAATTCAACAAGCTTAATGGAGTACTCCACCCCTAGACATTTTATCCCCTGTCCAAAGGAGGCTTACGTTACCATCCCCCCCAATTCTTCAATAGAAATACCATGATGAAAGTCCCATGATTAAAAAAAAAATCACATGACTTGTAATGAGAAAGATGCAGGGGCTATAATAGAAATATAAAAGAAATATAATTTTTTATATATCTTTATTAATAAAAAATAATCATAATTATAGTGTAATAATATAAATAATAATTATAACAAATATAATAATAATTAAAAAAATAATACAAAATAAAAAAATTATACAAAATGAAAAATACTAAATAAAAAAATAAAAAGAATAATAATAATACATAAAAAAACTATTACATTTATATAAATAAAAAATAATAAATAATAATAGGACACTATTTTGGGGGAGAGAAAGCCACACAAACAGCCCATCAATGTTTGAATTCAGTTCTACAAGACTTCATACAAATGGAGATCATTGGGGGCTTCTATTTAAAAAAAAAAAAAAAAATGTTAATTTTTTTTTTTGGGGGGGGGGGGGGTGTATTCAGTAACGTGCAGATGACATTTATGTATATAACAACCTGCACGCCGTGATTAGTAAAAACAAAGCGAGCGTCGCAGCCTGGGAAGTCGCTGGTATCGGTTGACAGGCGTCCTTCCGGTTAGACAGGTTCCTCTCCCTCCTATCTGCTGAAGTTATGGTTTGATTCTTTATTTTTTTTCCCAGGCCTTTACAAGCTTGGCAGGTGACAGTACACACCGCAGTCGCAGGTCACGCCCGCCGACCGGCTATAATCGTTTCTCGCTATATATGGGAAAGAGCTGTCGGGAAGAAAGCGTTGTGGCTGCTCTCTATTATCATAGACTCTCTAATGGGAGAAGGAGCATTTTTTTTCTTAACTCTGTTATGTGACTTAATGTTGATGTGATCATAGAGAGGAGCGCATTACTAAAGCATGTGTATTTGGGTGAAGTAGTCAGATAATCCTGCAGTCAGCCTTCAAGAATTTTGCCCGGGGAGTGAAATTACAAGGGTTAAACTTAGGCCTAAAACTGGAAGATGGTGGCCATACGCCTTGCGTAAGGGTCTGTCAATCCCAACGACCATATAGGGCAGTGGTTTCCCAACTGTGGATGTTGCATAACTACAACTCCCAGCATGCCCGGACAGCCAACGGCTGTCCGGGCATGCTGGGAGTTGTAGTTTTGCAACAGGTGGAGGTTCACTGTCCGGAGACCACTGATCTAGTGGGTATGGTAGCCTCCTGATTCTCATTCAAGAATAAGAGGTATCTACCCAATGAAAACACGTGCATGCTCAGCTAACCCGTGTGTGCATGTTAATGTAGGGGAAAAAAATGTATTTTTCGATTCCCCCTCTATACACATCCTCACTCGGTTTTGGAAAACATGCTTATTTATTTAGTGGGGAGAAAGCCGCTGCCAGACACCACCTACTATGGGCAGAGACTCTACTTGTTTTAGCCCCGATGCTTGCTAGCTTTGAAAAATCAGTGCGGATTATAATGATAGAAATATCCGTCACATTAGATCTTTATCGCTGAAGGTCGGCAGGGTCGTTGATGTCTTGCAGCGGCTCTCGGTAGGCAGCCCGCGCTAGGCCGCGATAGCCATCATAGACTACAATGCAGAATCTGTAACAAAGGTAAATGTCTTATTATATAGAATAGGGGCCTTAGGGGCCCCTCCTGGCACTAGGGCCTGAGTGCAACTTGTAGCAGAAAATATAGCTAACATATCTTTATGATTAATTTTATTTTATTTACTTATTTATTTATTTATTTTTTATATATTTTTTTTATTTTTTTATATATTTCTTTTTATATTTCTTTTTTTTAATATTTATTATTATTATTTTATTTATATTTATTTTTTTTTATATTATTTTTATTTATTTCCTTTTTTTTTATTGAATTATTTTTATTTATTTTTATTTTTAAAAAATTGCATACGCAATTTTACAGCATTCAAGGTAAAGCGCTGTCATTTTACTGCCTTGCAAATAAAATAAAATTTAAGGAAAGCATCCGAACATAAAATCGATATACCGTTCACACAACCGGAAAGATTAATTTTTAACTCCCTTTTATTGGAAAAAGATGGCAGCCGGCCAACCGAACGATCATGTGACCCGTGTGGCCAACTTATGTAGTTAAAAAAAAACAATGTTAAACCATCCTGATCAGTGTTGGGTCATTTAGCCTTATGACTCTAACCTTGGCAATTAAGGGGTTAATGCCGTCCCATTGACTGTCTAATTATTTGCTATAAATATTGTTTACTACAATTAAACGCGCTCGTTATATGTTTACAAGTGCGAGAAATTACCGGTTGCGTGTATACTTGCGGTACAGATGGTAGACGGTGGTTTCATCTGTCATTTTTTTATTTAATTTTTGCTATATAGTGTTCATTGAAAATTACTTGGTTTACTAAATAGCCCCATTTTATATTATGTTGTTTATTTATTTTATTTATTTATTTTTCGAATTTTATCTTCATTTTTTGCCAGAGGTTTGTCCTTTTATTTATTTTATTTAATTAGTTTTTATATTTACATTTTTTATTTTTCGGCATAGGTTTGTTCTGTATTTATGTTTTTTTTTTTAAATAAATATATTTATTTAAGTTTAAGAATTTATTAGATTTTTTTTATTTATAGTTTTTCTTTTTTTTATAGGTTTATTTGATTTATTTTTTAGCTTATGTACGGTATTTAATTTATTTTATTTTTTGATTGACATTTTTTTCTTTTTTTATTGACTTTTTTTATTTATACATTATTTAATTATTTATTGATTATATTTTATTTATTCAATTTAGTTTATTTATTTAACTTTACAGATTTTTATATATATATATATATTATTTTTTTTTTTTTTGGGGGGGGGGCAGGGGAGGGGGGTAGAGTTTTTTCTATTGTAATACTTCAATTCAAGATGGTGCTGTTTACATTAGGCCTATATGAAATACTTCCGTACTATCAGTCCTATTAGCATTAAATGGAGACCGGTGGGAGTGAGAACACAATGTATTGATATTGAGATTTCTCTTAAAGCCTAAACCATTTACATTCCCAGTTTCCCCCCGATTCCTCATTGTTTCGGTCAGCTGGGCCTCACAGTGGGGGGGATTTCTTTTGGTTTCACCATTTTGATTGATTTTCACTGTTTGTTGCCTTTTTCGGGTGTTAGTGTACCCAGGCCGCATTGATCCTTACCTTTCTTCTTATGTTGGGTTGTTACTTCCTATTAAACTTTCCACCAGTTGTTTATACTGGAAACACAACCCCTTGTCCTACTGGTTTACACCAAAACCAACAATAATTGGGGGGGGGGGGGGGTAATGGAGTTTGAGCACTGTGTTCAGCAGGACCATCTAAAATGGTTCCCCAATGTATGCTCTTTACCCGTGCGTGGTCTTCAAACTGTGGAACTCCCAGAATGCCGGATGGCCACACCTGTCTTCAGGTTTTGTGTGGTATTACAACTCTGGCCCATTCACTTCAATGAGACAGAGCTGCGATTCCACACCCAACCTGAGGACAAGAGTGGCGCTGTTTCTGCAATAACGCAGCTATGTTTTTCTAATCCCGGAGAACCATTTTATGCTGGCCATACACCTTCAGTGGCTGCCTCTCTTTTTTGACTCATCCCTTCTAGAACAGTAGGGTCAGGAGGTAAATATCCGACAAGGCCGAAGTGTGTCGGTGGAGAGTCAGAAGGCTACCATCGGCTGAACCAGCAGATGTTAGTAGGTTAAAACAACTTTTGTCTAAGGTGTATGGGTGCCTTTAGACGTACAATTTAGCCAATTTTGGCTCCCTCAGAAATTAGGCATCCCCTGGTGCTAGTGTCATGATGCATACCATGTACCCTCTGGTCTTGACTTCTTGATTCAGTCTCGACACACCAGAAATGGCCACTTTGCCAGGGAGTGGGTGAGGCAGCTCTTCGTTGTAGATCCTGTTTCCCCCAGTAGGCACCAAGATGGGACCAAGAAATAAGGATCAGCTGGGATGTGATAAACCCCAGGACAGCAGCGCCGGGGAGAGAATGTATACCCTAGACAACCCCTTTAACAATCTAGCTATGAAAATCTGTGCAATGTTTTTTGACCTCACATAGAGCTCGACACCTCTATCTATATTTTGCTATCTTCTTTTGGTGCCCATTTAAGGTCCAATGAACTAGAGTCACCCATGATTTGCAAACAAGTTTCAATACCGGAGATGCAAGTGGATAACGTGAGCGGCCTAAGGTCACAAGGAGCTGACGTGTAACCCAAACCAGTCTTCCTTGCCTTCAAACACTTGAGCTGTGTTTTCATAGCAGAAGATTTCGCGCCCCTCCTCCCACACAAACCTTAGGACGCGTTCACGCTGTAAAATCAAGCTGGCCACACACAAGCTCACATCTTCCCTTCTAACAATTGAACTGGTTCCCATAGATGTATATGCGTAAAAAAACTGGTTGGATGAGACTGTGACTAAAACAATGGTTTGTGTTCCCATGTATGCGATTATGTATATGAGATCTTATATTATTGGTCACCCTTCACATAAGAATCTCCCCAGTTATATACAATGACTGACACTAGTCAAGGGATAAGGGGTAGAATCCTCGGCAAGCTCCAAAACTAGTCAAGCCCTGTAGATATTGTTGTGTTCAGTCACTTGGATCCAAATAAGGTCACCAAAGCTGGTCAGATATGTTAAAGTTGGCCAAACCCATCGACTTTGATGGAATCAGCTGACCATCTAAGGGGCATAGTGGCCTCCTGATGTGTTCCCCAATGGCATATTTTGGAGAGAGAAAGGTTGAGCATGTTGGATTTCAACATGTCCGGTTCCCAACCCAGTTCTCATGGCCCAACAACATGTTCAACCCTTCTCCCTCCAACATATACCATTGGGGAAAAGTCATAGATATTGTGGTGTTAGGTGATTTGGATCTAAATTAGCTTGTCAAAGTTAGCCAGATACCGGTTGGCCAAACCAATAGATTTCCATGGAATCATCTGACCATCTAAGGTGGTGCCTAGTGGACTTCTGACTTTTTCCCCCAATGGCATATTTTGGAAAGAGAAAGGTTGAGCATGTTGGATTTTAACATGTTTAATCTTTTTTTGCTCTCTAGAACAGTGGTCCCCAACACAGTCCTCAAGGCCGACTAACAATGTTTTTTTTCTGGCCTTCCATTGAAATAGAAGAGGGAAAAATTCAAATCTTGGCTGATGGTGGGCCTTGAGGACTGGGTTGGGGACCACTGTTCTAGAGAGAAAAAAAGACTGGATATATTGAAACCCAACATGCTCAACCCTTCTCTCTCCATATCCAGTTGTTTGCTTTCTAGACCAGTGATCCCCAACTCAGTCCTCAAGGCCCACCAACATTGGTTTTGTTCTGGCCTTCCATTGGAATAGAACTGGGAAAAATCCAAATCCTGGACTGTTGGTGGACCATGAAGTCTGGGTTGGGGACCTCTGTTCTAGAAGATAAGTTGCCACCAAAGTTATCTGGCAGTAACTCCTTATTCAGACTACATACTCGGCCAAGCCAAACATGCATGTCTATGAGAGGGTCGGGAGGTTTTGGACATCTGTAATGTCTGGCCAGTAAATCCGACATGTTTCTCTGTTGAAATCTGTCATCAGGGGAGAATCGGCAGGCCCTAAGCTACAATGGTTGGGCAGCCAAAATCCAGCTTTACCATAACAAGCAAATTCTCCACTTCTTTAGACCAGTGGATTCCAAACTGTGGCCCTCCAGTGATTGCAAAACTACAACCCCCAGCATGCCCGGACAGCCAACGGCTGTCCGGGCATGCTGGGGGTTGTAGTTTTGCAACAGCTGGAGGGCTACAGCTTAAAGACCACTGTTTAGACCATAAGGAGACACTCAAATGAGGTCTTTCATTCTCAAAACTGTGCATTTTTGTGTGTGTTTTTGGATTATTTTTTTAGATGTTTTTATGTTATTAACGTGCCATTTTTTTTCTTATGTTCCAGTTCAAGTGCAAGTGGATGGGGCACCGGTACGAATCCAACTTTGTGACACTGCAGGACAGGTACGTGCATTGCAATATTTATTTTTCCATTTATTTGTATTTATTTATTTTATTTTATTTATTTGTATTTTTTTTGTAACATTTAGTTGACCATTCACGGGCACTGCTAGTTGCTTATCGAGGCGAGAGAAGAAGACCAAAAAACTAGCGTAAGGAATTCCTTTTTATAGGAGCTCCTACACATTTGTCCTACTCCTTTTCCACCCATACCAGTTTGAGTAACAGCTGAAAGGATCATATGTGAAATTTTTGCAGAAGATAAACTAGTTTTGTTTTTCAAACGCATATCCGGCCGAGCCCTATTTTTGGTGACTGCACTGGAACGCAATATGAAAGGTCCTCCAGCTCCCAGTGGATCATATTAAAACATGGAAATGTTATTCTGGTTTCGTTAGAGAGATAAATCGCAAAAGATACTAATAGAAAAAAAAAAAAATGCAACAGAAATGCCGACGTGTTTCAAACCGCGTGGTTCTTCATCATGGCCTATGCCATGATGAAGGACCGTGTGGTTCGAAACACGTTGGCTGATCTCTGAAAAGGCTTAAAGGGGTACTCTGCCTCTAGACATCTTATCCAAAGGATAGAGGATAAGATGTATGATCGCGGGGGTCCTGCTGCTAGGGACCTCCCCGATCTCTGCTGTGGCACCCCAGACATTCGATGCACGGAGCGAACTTCGCTCTGTGCCGGATGACTGGCGATGCGGGGCGGAGGCTTGTGACGTCATGGTCACACCTGCTTGTGACGTCACAGCTACACCCCCTCAATGCAAGTCTATGGGAGGGTGCGTGACGCCCCCTCCCATAGACTTGCATTGAGGGGGCGTGGCCGTGACATCACAAGCCTCTGGCGCTGCACCTGACGCGCTAAACAAACGCCGGGTGCAGCGGGGAGATCGCAGGGCAGGACCCCCGTGATCAGACATCTTATCCCCTATCCTTTGGATAGGAGATAAGATGTCTAGGGGCGGAGTACCCCTTTAATCCTTTGAGTTTGCAATTAAAGGGGTACTTTGATGGAAAACTTTTTTTTTTTTTTTTTTTTTAAATCAACTGGTGCCAGACAGTTAAACAGATTTGTAAATTACTTCTATTAAAAAATCTTAATCCTTCCAGTACTTATTAGCTGCTGAATACTACAGAGGAAATTCTTTTCTTTTTGGAACACAGAGCTCTCTGCTGACATCACGAGCACAGTGCTCTCTGCTGACATCTCTGTCCATTTTAGGAACTGTCCAGAGCAGCAAATATGTTTGCTATGGGGATTTTCTCCTACTCTGGACAGTGCTTAAAATGGACAGAGATGTCAGCAGAGAGCACTGTGCTCGTGATGTCAGCAGAGAGCTCTGTGTTCCAAAAAGAAATAGAATTTCCTCTGTAGTATTCAGCAGCTAATGAGTACTGGAAGGATTAAGATTTTTTAATATAAGTAATTTACAAATCTGTTTAACTTTCTGGCACCAGTTGATAAAAAAAAAAAAAAAATGTTTTCCACCGGAGTACCCCTTTAAGTGTGTGACTTTTTTTCCTTATCTGTAGAAGTGGTTTACTGCTTACTTGGCTTGTTTGAGTTGTCTAATATTTACCATGTCAGCTGTATTGTCCTAAAGGGACCTTAAAGCTTTTCTTTGAAGTCTATAGAATATTGTTTATTGTGCCTATAGTCAAATCCTACTAGTTAAGCCTAAATGGTAGATATGACTTTTTTATCTTCTTCTTCACAGGAGGACTTTGACCACCTCCGCTCGCTCTGTTACCAAGAAACCGACGTCTTCCTGGTGTGCTTCAGCGTGGTGAACCCCAGCTCCTTCCAAAACATCACGGAGAAGTGGATTCCCGAAATCCGCACCCGCAACCCCCACACTCCGGTGGTCTTGGTGGGAACCCAGACTGACCTCAGAGACGATGTCAACGTTCTGATTAACCTAAATAAACTTCACGTCCGACCCGTCAGCGAGTCCCAAGCGCAGGCCGTGGCCCAGAAGATAAGAGCCCAGACGTACGTAGAGTGCTCGGCGTTGACTCAGAAAAACCTCAAGGAGGTCTTCGACACGGCCATCCTCAGCGCCATCGAACACAAGGCCAGGCTGGAAAAAAAGTTGAACTCGAAGGGTTTTAAAAGACTTTCCAAATGCCGCTGGAAGAAATATTTCTGCTTTGTTTGAACCCTTATATTAGACAATGGTGTGAACACGAGCTTGAAGACCACTGGTGATGATTGGGAGGTTTTAACAGGTGCTACACCGGCTTCACTTTCACTTTCACTTTTGTGGCTGTCGTGATACACGCAGGTTCCTGACGGGGCATCACTTTGACACTTATCATTTGTTGACCTGTGATATGAAGCTTTAACGCACTGTGAATGCGAACACAAGATGTCGGAGAGAGTTCGATCAACGTGGTCTTCCGATGGGTCCAATGGGACATCCTCCGGAGACCTGAACGGTTCAGATGCTTCAGCGTCCTAGAATAAATGGGACTTAGGGAAAAAAAAAACATTCTCAAACTAGATAACTGTGTGTAGGTTGGCCGTGGTCTCAGATAACGTTCATCGAAGTCCCTCATTGGGAGACCTTTGGGAACACAGGTTGTCCCTATGAAACCATTTACCAGAATTTAAGGTCGATAGCCAAATTACATGTCCATAGCTCCTGCTGTATGCTGCTATTCAGTCCTAAAGGGGCACTGGTGCCAGAAAGTTATACAGATTTGTAAAAATCTTAATCCTTCCAGTACTTATCAGCTGCTGTATGCTCCACAGGAAGTTCTTTTCCTTTCGAATTTCCTTTCTGTCTGACCACAGTGCTCTCTGCTGGCACCTCTGTCCGTGTCAGGAACTGTCCAGAGCAGAATAGTTTTGCTATGGGGATTTGTTCCTCCTCTGCACAGTTCCTAAAATGGACAGTGGTCAGACTGGAAAGAACTACACAACTTCCTCTAGAACATACAGCAGCTGATAAGTACTGGAAGGATTAAGATTTTTTAATAGAAGTAATTTACAAATCGGTTTAACTTTCTGGCACCAGTTGATTTAAAAAAAATGTTTTCCACGGGAGTACCCCTTTAAAAAAGCACGATGACCTGGCATCCCCTCTGATGCAACCTTTGACCTTTTAGAAGATACCATCATAGGAATACCCCTTTAATGTTGCAAATTATTAACAAGTATCAACTCTGAAACTCCAGCTATTGCACCCTGGTTGGACACACTGCATTAGTTGGGTGGCTGGTTTCTCCAAAATTGGTGGCTTTAGCTTATCCATATGGTCATCTTAAAGGAGTAGTCCGTGCAAGAAAAGGGGAAAAGTGTCTGATCACATGGGGGGGGGGGGGGTTCCGGCCCCTTGGACCCCACAAAATCTCCTTTATGGGGCCCATCCAAGGAGTCCTCCGAAGTCTTAAAGCAGCAGTCCATACAAGAATAGAGGAAAAGTGTCTGATCACAGGGGTCCGACCCTTGGGATCCCCCCGCAATTTCCTGGACGGGCCCGTCTTCGGAGTCCTCTGACCCCCACTTTCTGAGACGGGTAGGAGTGAGCAGGCTGAGCGGCCCGTCATTCCTACTCCTCTCGGAAAGTGGGGGCTGGAGCAATCTGAGGACAGGTGAATTGCCTGGCTCCGTATAGGAGATTGCGGGGGTCCGACCACTGGGATCAGACCCTTATACCCTATCCTGTGGATAGAAAATAAACTTAGTTTACCAAAGGATCCATCGGAGGCCTGCAAAGGGGAACCTTTATATAAATATATATAATTATTTCCTCTATGTAATGAAGGAGAATATGGACTCGCGGAAGTTTTGGGCAGAGAGAATTTAGCCAAACCTATAGAAAGTTGTAAAAATGTGAAAATTTTAATGTAAAAGCGAAGTTGTCAGACAAGGAGAATGTGTGATGAGGGATTCAGAAAGTGAAATGGTAGAAATTCCCGTCAGGTTGTAGGAATACAAAATGTAACTTATAGGGGAAATCCAGTGGAAATATTCCGAAGTCTGATCTGGGATTTCTGTTCCCGAAAATCTAATGGAATTCCCCATTGACCTGAACCTGGAGGAAACTTTTCTTTTGGAATGTTGCCTGAATTTCAGGGGGGGTAAAAAAAATTAAGATGTATTGGAAGATTACGAGGACTGGATTTTCCCTATAGGATGAAATCGTGAATTACAAGTAAAGTAGATTGAACGTTTATGGTGGTAAAACAGTAGGTGGCTTTGTGAAGATGGAACTAAATGATCGATGAGATTTACAGGTCAGTAGGTGGTTAATGTGAATATTATAGTAAGTGTCCAAAAATAATACAAAGTACTGGCTACGCCCCTGCCCAGGTCCTTACTGCTCACTACATCCTGGTCCTCGTACGGACATACTGGAGATGCCTTGGCCGTAGTGGCGGCCCACCTGATTGGCAAGACCTGGAAGTGGTGATCAATGGTGACTGGGGGGGCCGTTGGGATGGAAGTAATGAGGGATCGGGCACATGAGTATCCCTTGGTAACACCAATACTTTGGTGTGTGTGTACTCAATGCATAGAACAGTAGTGTAAGTCCCTAGTCTAGTGGTAGAGCGCAGACATTGAAGGGGTACTCCGCCCCTAGACATCTTATCCCAAATCCCAGCGATCTCGGCTGCGGCACCCCAGACATCCGGTGCACGGGGCCAACTTTGCTCCGTGCCGGATGACTGGCGATGCAGGGCGGGGGCTTGTGACGTCACGGCCACGCTCCACTTGTGACGTCACGGCCACGCCCCCTCAATGCAAGTCTATGGGAGGGGGCGTTACGCCCCCTCCCATAGGCTTGCATTGAGGGGGCGTGGCTGTGACATCCATCACGCCCCTTCCCATAGACTTGCATTGAGGGGGCGTGACTGTGACATCCATCACGCCCCCTCCCATAGACTTGCATTGAGGGGACGTGGTCATGACATCAGAAGCGGGCCATGGCCGTGACGTCACGAGCCTCCGGCGCTGCACTCGACGCTCTAAACGAACGCCGGGTGCAGCAGGGAGATCGCGTGGGGTCCCAGCGGCAGGACCCACGCGATCAGACATCTTATCCCCTATCCTTTGGATAGGGGATGAGATGTCTAGGGGCGGAGTACCCCTTTAAAGGAATATTCCATTAAAGTTGTAAACTTATCCTCTATCCACAGGATAGGGCATAAGTGTCTTATCGTGAGGGTGTCCAACCATCGGGACCCCATGATCTCGAGAACTGGTCTTCTGAGACCAGTTTATCTTGGAAGCTGGGGACCGAAGAGACAGGCCCTGGGGACACTGATCCGCAAAACTCATAACTTGCCCAAAAGTAAAGCGCCGTTTTCTATTAATTCCTCCGGCACGCTCCTAGTCAAGCGTCCGGTTCTGCAGCATCTATAGGCAGGCAGCCATGGTCATTGTTGTACGGGGAAGATAAGAAAGGCCGACCCGGCCCTACAAATAACACTCCTTGTTATGTCAATATTAATATAGGTATTCAGGGGCATGAAGTGGTTTCCTGATGTACTTCCTATGTATATATTTGTATAAATGTAACTGTACACAGCAGAGTCTGTACCCATTGTACAAATGTAAATAAATATTGTTTTCTATAGACCTGGCGGAGTCTTTTTCAATGGAGAATACGTGTCCTGGAACATCTTTGTGACATGAAACACATTTTTACAGATGCCTGAGGGTGGCATAAAAATAAAGTATACTTACCTACCCTGATCCCCCGCCGACACTTCCAGCCCTTTTGTCCGCTCCCGGGTTCCTGATGATGTTTTGTCCCTGCAGGAACTGCCCTGCTCAGTCATGGCTCCCCCCTCTTGTAAATGGGGGCTGAGCCAGAAGCCCATAGGACAAGCTGCAGGTCACCTGGTGCTCTCTGGATAACAAACACAGGGCGCGTCTATGGTAAATTTAAAGGGCCAGTGCACCAATAATTGATGCGCTGGTTCCTGATTCCCCCACTGTGTCCCTGCCTATTTAAGAGCTCTTCCCTTTCCTGCCCTTGCCGGATCTTTGTGCCTAGTGCCATTTTGAAAGCGTTCCTTACTGTTGTGTATTGCCTTGCCCGTTGCCGTACCCGTTGCTATTGTCCTCTCGCTTGTGAACCCTTGCCGCCTGCCCTGACCTCTGCTACGTCCGACCCTGCTCCTGCCTTCTCCTTTGTACTTCGCCTGTCTCAGCAGCCAGTAAGGTTGAGCCACTACCGGAGGACACGACCTGGTTGCTACCGCCACAGCAAGACCATCCCGCTTTGCGGTGGGCTCTGGTGAAAACCAGTAGCAACTTAGAACCGATCCTCCGGTACTGGTCCACGCCAATCCCTCACTGACACAGAGGATCCACCACCAGCCTGCCGAACCCTAACACATGTGAACACATGAGAGGCTGGTCTCTGCTGTGAATGGTGGTGGATCCATTGTTATCTATATACAGGAAAGCAGAGACTGATCTATGCTGTGAATGGTGGTGGATCCAGTGTTTTCTATATACAGGGAGGGGGAGGCTGATCTATCATGTGACTAACTCAAAGGTCCTTAAAGGTCCTTTATACATCTGTGATTGGCTGAGCAGGGCGATTCATCAGGAAACAAGATGTATATGATTTGGATCGAAAGCATCGACGTGGCAGATCAGGGTAGGTGAGTATGCCCAGTCATCTGTTCAAAAAAATTGGAATAAAATACATTTTGATACCCAGGAACCACCTTCAAAGATCTAGTAGATCTAGATTTAGAAGTTTTATTATTCACTTTACTTTAAACCTGGTCAGACACCTTAAAGGGGTACTCCAGTGGGAATTTTTTTTTTTTAAATGACCTGATGCCAGAAAGTTAAAGGGGTATTCCAGGAAAAAACTTTATATATATATATATATATATATATATATATATATATATATATATATATAATCAACTGGCTCCAGAAAGTTAAACAGATTTGTAAAGTACTTCTATTAAAAAATCTTAATCCTTTCAATAATTATCAGCTGCTGAAGTTGAGTTGTTCTTTTCTGTCTGGAAACAGTGCTCTCTGCTGACATCTCTGCTTGTCTCGGGAACTGCACAGAGTAGAAGAGGTTTGCTATGGGGATTTGCTCCCAAACTGGGCGGTTCCCGAGACAGGTGTCATCAGAGCGGACTTAGACAGAAAAGAACAACTCAACTTCAGCAGCTCATAAGTACTGAAATGATTAAGATTTTTTAATAGAGGTAATCTACAAATCTATTTAACTTTCTGGAGCCAGTTGAGATATATATATATATATATATATATATATATATATATATATATATATATATATATATGTTTCTTCCTGGATAACCCCTTTTAAACAGATTTGTAAATGACTTCTTTAAAAAAAATCTTATTCCTTCCAGTACTTTTTAGCAGCTGTATGCTACAGAGGAAATTCTTTTCTTTTTTTAAATTTCTTTTTTGCCTTGTCTGCTGACACCTGCTGCCCGTGTCAGGAACTGTCCAGAGCAGCATAGGTTTGCTATGGGGATTTTCTCCTGCTCTGGACAGTTCCTGATACGGGCATCAGGTGTCAGCAGAGAGCACTGTGGACAAGACAAAAAAAGAAATTCAAAAAGAAAAGAGTTTCCTCTGTAGCATACAGCTGCTAATAAGTACCGGAAGGGTTAAGATTTTTTTAATAGACCTAATTTACAAATCTGTTTAACTTTCTGGCACCAGTTGATTTAAACAAAAAAAAAAAAAAGTTTTCCACCGGAGTACCCCTTTAAATGATGACTGAACCTGTCACTCTCAGTGGGGACCGTCCATCTATCTAACGTGGATGGAGGACTTCAGATTCTCGGACCTCCAGATGTTGCAAAACTTCAACTCCCAGCATGCCCGGACAGCCGTTGGCTGTCCGGGCATGCTGGGAGTTGAAGTTTTGCAACGTCTAAAGGGCCACAATTTGGAGACCACTGATCGATAGGGTTTATGGTGGTCTCCTTCTTCTCCTTGATGGCAGATGTTGGGAAGTGGAGTGAATGGTCGAGCATATTGGATTTCAACTTGCCCCATCATTTTGCTGGGAGTTGTGGTTTTCCAACATCTAGGGGACCACAGTTTGGAAACCCCCCCAGGGCTGGAAAGTGAAAGGTCAGACATGTTGGGTTTCAACATTGCTATGTGATGTCCCAGTACGGGATATAGGGGGAGATTTATCAAAACCTGTGCAAAGGAAAAGTCGCCCAGTTGCCCATAGCAACCAATCAGATCGCTTCTTTCATTTTGCAGAGTCCTTGTTAAAAATGAAAGTAGCTATCTGATTGGTTGCTATGGGCAACTGGGCAACTTTTCCTCTGGACGGGTTTTGATAAATCTCCCCCATAGTCCTGTACAGTACTTAGGCCCTGTCAGGTTGAGTCCCTCTGTGTCCTAGGGGCCCTCCTGCAGTGTCTCCCCCATAGTAATATATATATTATGTATAGTGTTATGTGTGATATGTATAAAGGACCTTTAAGGACCTTTGAGTTAGTCACATGATAATGTGTTCACATGATGTGTTATGTTACCCAGGAAGCACCAGCTAACCAGGTGACCTGCAGCTTGGCCTATGGGCTTCTTGCTCCGCCCCTTTTTAAGAGGGGGGAGGTTCTACAATCTCTTTTAGATCCTGAGGCCAAGTCCAGTCCAGACGTCTCAGAGCCAGTGTCCAGCACATCTGGAGGCCTCAAGCCTAAATTACAGCCACAAGTCAGTAAGTCGTCTCTGTCTGCTGTCACTACCTACAGTCCAGTCTATTATAGTCAGCGTGGGTCTCCTAAAGTCTGTCAAATCACTACAAGTCCCAGCAAGCTGCGAGGTCCCCTGTGTCACTGGTCACCTCTCTGAGATCCTGGCCGAGCTGTAAAGACTATTTCCATCTGTCTACCTCAGTAAAGCTACCGTTAACCCTAACCTGGCCTTGGACTATTATTGCCCTGCCTAACCTAGGGATAGCGGTGCTACCGTTTGGGTGGTTACCGGGAAAACCACACCCTGGCGTCACGAACATTTAAGTGTTACAACACCTGCCCCTGGGCTACAACATCTGCCCCATACACCTCCCCTTCACACCCCATGTTTCAATAAAATACATGTTTCTATAAAATTAGACCAAAGTAATGAATCTTTATGGTTTACGTTGGACGATAGGTAACAGGAGAACATCTGGGATGGGCCCTAAACCATCTAAGGGCCCGTGAACTGAAATACACAGAATACCAGTGATCCTCCCAAAAAAAAAAACAACTCACTTAGCTTACACAGTATGAAACATGCAAAAAAAAAATTAGCTTTATTTAAATTTTTTACCTTGTAGTTCCTGTTGCTAAAATGAAGATTTTTAATGAAAGTAAACTCTTAAAGGGGTACTCCGGTGGAAAACTTTTTATTTTTATTTTTTTAAATCCACTGGTGCCAGAAAGTTAAACAGATTTGTAAATTATGTCTATTAAAAACAAAATCTTAATCCTTCCAGTACTTATTAGCTGCTGAATACTGCAGAGGAAATTATTTTCTTTTTGGAACACAGAGCTCTCTGCTGACATCAAGAGCACAGTGCTCTCTGCTGACATCTCTGTCCATTTTAGGAACTGTCCAGAGTAGGAGAAAATCCCCATAGCAAACATATGCTGCTCTGGACAGTTCCTAAAATGGACAGAGATGTCAGCAGAGAGCACTGTGGTCGTGATGTCAGCAGAGAGCTCTGTGTTTCAAATAGAAAAGAATTTCCTCTGTAGTATTCAGCAGCTAATAAGTACTGGAAGGATTAAGATTTTTTTTAAATAGACGTCATTTACAAATTTACAAATTAAGATTTTTTAATAGAAGTAATTTACAAATCTGTCTAACTTTCTGGCACCAGTAACCCTTTAAATGCCCCCAAAGCTGTTACCTATAGAAAAGAATGCTACAGCGTGAATATGTGCGAGCGCGCGCACTCATGCGGGTGTAAACTACGCAGCAGGGGGACAAAACTCAAGTGAACTCACATTCTCTAGCTGACTCACAATGGAAATTGTCGCGTTACGTTCACACTACGGAAATCCGGGCGGACATTCCGTACATAGCAGTCCCCGACTTATTCAGTGCTAGGACTGCGCGGACATGTGCGGCATCACCATTGACGGCAATGTACCGTATATTCAAGCGGTGGAGTCCGGAATTGGAATTTTTCACTATGGAAATACAGCAGAATTCCATGGAAGACCGCGAGAGGCAGCTGTCCCACAGTGTGAACATAGCCTTATTGTAACGCAATGCGCCAAACAGAGCTCCTGCACGCACCGGGCTTGTAGATCATGTGGTCTCCAAACTGGGCGTCCGGAGCACCCCCCTCCTCCACCTATGGGATAACAAAACAAACGTCACAACCAGAGGCGTAGGGTGGGGTGTGCAGGGGGGGCCGGCCGCACCGGGCGCAACATCTGGGGGGGCGCGCTCGCAGCTCTCTGCCCCTGCCTGGCTCACTCACTCTCTCTGCATTGCTGGCTGTGCGAATCCGATCCGAGCCGCTGGGTCGCCGCTCGCTGTGGAGGCAGTGGCGGATCCGGGGGGGGGGGGCAACGGGGCAATTGCCCCCCCCCGAGATTGTTGCCCCTCTGCCTGAACTATCGCATGGTGGAGCGGGAGCTGTCGGCTGTCCCGCTCCACCACCCCTTTCTCACGCCCGTCACCTTGCTATCACACACCACAGCTGCTCCATTCCTGCAGTCAGTGAGAGCCAATCAAGGCAGGCCGGCGCGATGACATCACATCATCGCGCCGGCGCCCGGAGATCACGTCCCCGCGACTCTCACTGACTGCAGGAATGGAGCAGCCGCAGCCCGCAGGGGCATTATATGTGAGGGGCACAGGACAGGGGACATTATAAGTCAGGGTCACATATCAGGGGGGCATTATATGTGGGGGCACATGACAGGGGGGCATTATATGTGAGGGGCACATGTCAGGGGGCAATATAAGTGAGGGGCACAGGACAGGGGGGAATATATGTGAGGGGCACATGTCAGGGGGCAATATAAGTGAGGGGCACATGACAGGGGGCATTATATGTGAGGGGCACATGTCAGGGGGCAATATATGTGGGGGCACATGACAGGGGGGCATTATATGTGAGGGGCACATGTCAGGGGCCATATATGTGGGGGCACATGACAGGGGGGCATTATATGTGAGGGGCACAAGTCAGGGGGGCAATATATGTGGGGGCACATGACAGGGGGGCATTATATGTGAGGGGCACATGTCAGGGGGCAATATATGTGGGGGCACATGACAGGGGGGCATTATATTTGAGGGGCACATGTCAGGGGGGCATTATATGTGAGGGGCACATGACAGGGGGGAATATATGTGGGGGCACATGACAGGGGGCATTATATGTGAGGGGCACATGTCAGGGGGGCATTATATGTGAGGGACACATGACAGGGGGGCATTATATGTGAGGGACACATGACAGGGGGGCATTATATGTGAGGGGCACATGACAGGGGGGAATATATGTGAGGGGCACATGACAGGGGGGAATATATGTGGGGGCACATGACAGGGGGGTATTATATGTGAGGGGCACATGACAGGGGGGAATATATGTGAGGGGCACATGACAGGGGGGAATATATGTGGGGGCACATGACAGGGGGGTATTATATGTGAGGGGCACATGACAGGGGCCCCCTGTCATGTGCCCATATAATGCACACATAATTCCCCCCTGTCATGTGCCCCTCACATAGAATGCCCCCCTGACATTTGCCGCTTACTTATAATACCCCCTGTCATGTGCCTTGGATCATCTCCAGGGTTCGGTTTCATTTTGATGTTTAGTTTTTGTTCTTGATATTTTTTGTGGTTTCCGATGGTTGTGAGACGACATATAATGCCCCCTGTCATGTGCCCCCACATATATTGCCCCCTGTCATGTGCCCATATAATGCACATATAATGCCCCCCTGCCATGTGCCCCCACATATAATGCCCCCTGTCATGTGCCCCCACATATATTCCCCCCTGTCATGTGCCCCCACATATATTCCCCCCTGTCATGTGCCCCCACATATATTGCCCCCTGTCATGTGCCCATATAATGCCCATATAATGCCCCCTGACATTTTCCGCTTACTTATATTCCCCCCTGTCATGTGTCCCTCACATATATTCCCCCCTGTCATGTGTCCCTCACATATATTCCCCCCTGTCATGTGCCCCCACATATAATGCCCCCCTGTCATGTGCCCCCACATATATTCCCCCCTGTCATGTGTCCCTCACATATATTCCCCCCTGTCATGTGCCCCCACATATAATGCCCCCTGTCATGTGCCCCCACATATATTCCCCCCTGTCATGTGCCCCCACATATATTGCCCCCTGTCATGTGCCCATATAATGCACATATAATGCCCCCCTGACATTTGCCGCTTACTTATAATACCCCCTGTCATGTGCCTTGGATCATCTCCAGGGTTCGGTTCCATTTTGATGTTTAGTTTTTGATATTTTTTGTGGTTTCCGATGGTTGTGAGACGACATATAATCGCGCGGCCCGTGCTCGGTTACTACATTTGTAGATTTGTATTCATAGACCGGCTGACAATGTGGAGAATGTGTAATGTTCGCACTCAATAAAGTGTTTGACAATAAACTTGTATTTAGATGCATTTTACTTTAATGACATCAGTATTTTCATAACAAACAATACACGTGCTTAGGGGGTAAGGGGTTAATTAATCTAGTGGAAGAGACTCGAGGGCCAAAATCCACGGGTTAGGGGGCGCAAATTACTTGCCTTGCCTCGGGTGCTGACAACCCACACTACACTACTGATCACAACAAACCACCGACATGCTGCAGTCACTAGTGACCGTGGCATCTAAGGGGCCTAAAGGCTGAGCTGCAATCAGGACCCGATCCGGCTGCAAAACTGCCGTGGATCAATAGCCAAATGTAGATTAAAGGGGTTATCCAGGAAAAAAACTTTATTTTATATGTCAACTGGCTTCAGAAAGTTAAACAGATTAGTAAATTACTTCTATGAAAAAAAATCTTAATCCTTCCAGTACTGATGAGCTGCTGAAGTTGAGTGGTTCTTTTCTGTCTAAGTGCTCTCCGATGACACCTGTCTCGTGAACTATCCAGAGTAGAAGCAAATCCCCATAGCAAACCTCTTCTACTCTGTGCAGTTCCCGAGACAAGCAGAGATGTTAGCAGAGAGCGCTGTTGCCAGACAGAAAAGAACAACTCAACTTCAGCTGCTGATAATTATTGGAAGGATTAAGATTTTTTAAATAGGAGTAATTTACAAATCTGTTTAACTTTCTGGAGCCAGTTGATATATATAAAATAAAAAAAAAATAAGTTTTTTCATGGAATACACCTTTAACTTTCTGGCATCAGTTCATTTATAAAAAAAATTCCCACCGGAGTACCCCTTTAAGGTTTCTGACCAGGTTTAAAGTAAATCTATCTATCAATCTATCTATCTATCTATCTATCTATCTATCTATATATATAATATATATATATATATATATATATATATATATAAAGAATTTTTTTCCGGAAATACCCCTTTAAATTATAATTTTAGGACAACGGGTTTTGGTGCTGGAATACGCCTTTCTCAGGTACCAGTCAAAGCATATGCCAATATACCCTAGAATGCCCAAAGCTTATCACCAGACCACTTGTTTGCTACACTTTTGAGCCCCACAACATAGACTTCAGTGGTGGTTTCCAAAATGTGGACCTCCGGATGTTGCAAAACTACGACTCCCAGCATGCCCGGACAGCCAACGGCTGTCCGGGCATGCTGGGAGTCGTAGTTTTGCAACATCCGGAGGTCCACATTTTGTAGACCAATAAACTATAGTCACCAGTAGTGGCCCACGGTTTTGGCAGCATAGAGCCCGAATAAAGTCCGAGACCCCAGCCTAACCCAGTTCCGATTATTTTTAGTCCCAACCCCCCCCCCCTCCCCCATCCTTCCCTTAGTCCCAAACTAGAATTTCTAAACTTGACATCCAGTCGAGAAGGCTGCATACCGGAGAAGGCCGCCATTACAGACACAACAAGAATACCAATAGGAATGCCGGAACGCAGAATTTAGCCCTGTTTGCCGTATGTCACCATATGGCACCGGTTGTGTCACTCGTCTAAACTAACATTGTATTTCGGGCTCAGCACAGACGCCATATAGAGTAACAACAACTGCGGGAGCAGGAATGTGAGCGGAGGAAAGAATCCGCAGTCACATGACCGTCACGCCGCAGACTGCCAAGACTCAGATGGCACTTTGTTCCCAACGACAGACATCATACCAACTAAAAAATGTCTTTCGTAGATAACAAAGGAATGCCTATAAGATTGAGTGCGTGTAAATATAAATATATATATATATATATATATATATATATATACATATATATATATATATATATATATATATATATATATATATATATATACATATATACATACACAAATCAGGTCATTCCAAGGTGATTAAAGGGGTATTCCAGGCAAAACCTTTATATATATATATATATATATATATATATATATATATATATATATATATATCAACTGGCTCCGGAAAGTTAAACAGATTTGTAAATGACTTCTATTAAAAAATCTTAATCCTTCCAATAGTTATTAGCTTCTGAAGTTTTCTGTCTAACAGCTCAATGATGATGTCACGTCCCGGGAGCTGTGCATGATGGGAGAATATCCCCATAGGAGCTGAACAGCTCCCGGGACGTGAGTCATCAGAGAGCAGTTAGACAGAAAAAAACAACTCAACTTCAGAAGCTAATAACTATTGGAAGGATTAAGATTTTTTAATAGAAGTAATTTACAAATTACCGGTAGAGATTAGCGAATTTACAGTAAATTAGATTCGTCACGAACTTCTTGGCTCGGCGGTTGATGACTTTTTCTGCATAAATTAGTTCAGCTTTCCGGTGCTCCCGTGGGCTGGAAAAGGTGGATACAGTCCTAGGAGACTCTTTCCTAGGACTGTATCCACCTTTTCCAGCCCACGGGAGCACCGGAAAGCTGAACTAATTTACGCAGGATAAGTCAGCAACCGCCGAGCCGAGAAGTTCGTGACGAATCGAATTTACTGTAAGTTTGCTCATCTCTACTTTATGGAGCCAGTTGATATATAAAAAAAAGTTTTGGCCTGGAATATCCCTTTAAATATAATAATAGTTATTCGCTTATTTATTTATATACACACACACATATATATATATATATATATATATATATATATATATATAATAATAATAATAATAATTCCTTATAATATATATATATATATATATATATATATATATATAGTCCAACAATGGCGCAGCACTCCAAAAGTTCATGCAAAACTTGTGAGTTTATTCACTACACATCTCCAGTAGTGTTGAGCGACATAGGCCATATTCGAATTTGCGATATTTTGCAAATATATGGACGAATATTCGTCATATATTCGCAAAATTTGCATATTCGCAATATATGCAGCCTTTTTTACTATGCGCCAAAAAATTCACATGCGTATTTGCCATAAAATTTGCATACGCAATATCGCGTGATAAAAGAGCTAAAAGAAGGGAGGGATCAATATGTGCGCAAATTTGCATATGCGTAAATATTTGCATATGCAAATTTTCACGCGCCCGCCAGTCTGACACAGTAACTAGTATTGGAGCCTTCTTTACACCACAAGCTGGAAGCGGGGAGGGATTAGATCACTGTGAAAAAAAAAAAAGTGAATATTTGTAATTGCGAATATTTGCGCCCGACACAAGCATAGTGACAATTATCAAGTAAGGGGTTTATATACCCGATCATGTGATACAGCCAATAAAACGCTCAAACATCAATTAGTTACAATATCAATCAATACATTAAAAGTATCAATAAAAGTGCACGCGTGGCGGCTGCCATAGACTTGCATTGAGGGGGCGTGGCAGAGACATTACAAGGGCGTGGCAGAGACATGACGACCCTCGAAGCCAGCACCCAACATTCAGAACAAAATGTTCCCAACGTTGGGGCAGTGGAGTACCCCTTTAAGTGCCAGGGCATCAGGACATACATTTACCTCCATTGTCGTTAAGGGAAACCTGTCATCACTTTCACGCAGCCTGAACCCCGAGTCATCAGCGTGGTTCCTAGTCAGGGGCGTGCACAGACATTTGGGGGGGGGGAGGGCAGGGGCTTAAGTAGAAAAAGGGCACTTCTCATTTTGAAATACATTAACATACGTTCACACAACACAATTCCTGAGGTAAAGGACCTCTGGCAGTCATTGTCAGCTAAATGGGACCCCCATCACTCCACGGAAGTCCCAATCAGTGAGGGCATCATTGGGCAGGTGCATTAAAAGGGCAGGGGCTAAAGCCCCCTTTTGAGTTTATGTGGGCACGTCACTGTTCCTAGTGGGTTCTTAGCGAGTTCCTGCTACTGACGTGAGGAACAGACCCAATGACTTGAGGTTCGGGCAGCATGAAAGTGATGAGCGGTTGAATTTATATAAGCCCTTGGCCCATCACTGCAGTATGAACTCGGTGCACAATAGCCTTTCACAATACGCACACAGCAGAGGAGCCTGGTGGCAGCTAAAGGTTTTGGTTGGTCCTACTGGCGACATGTACTTCATAATAGCTCTCATGGACAGCTGCACACCCAGGACCCAAGAGCGAGAGACTGTCATGTCATCCTGGAGACAGAGAAGACATCTGATGTCAGGTATGGGAGTGTACAGCCGGTGCAAGTCATTGAGAGCTGTGGACTATACCATGTACGGAGACAACAACCACCTGTTACGTTCAGAAGAACTTCCCAAACAAGTTTCACAGCAATCACAGAAGAAGATAGACGACCAGAACAACTACATTACACAACATGGTCACGTGACCTCTCAAGAAAGGTGACATCCCCACCTGAAAGACCAACAGAGGGCTGGGAAAAAAAAAGACTGTACATATCTATGATATTTCAGGAGCCCCCATTAAAGTGTAATCGCTGAAGCTCTGACCTACCAATCCTGGGGACGAGGCACAGAGATCAACACGTCTTGAGAATGTCAAAGCTTTTCATCAAGTGATAGCAATGTGAGGCAAGAGAAACAATATATAGCACTGTACTTGGCTGTCTTCACTGAGGGTTTGAGAAGTCTTCACTGAGGGTTTGAGAAGTCTTCACTGAGGGTTTGAGAAGTCTTCACTGAGGGTTTGAGAAGTCTTCACTGAGGGTTTGAGAAGTCTTCATTCAAGGCTCCCCAACCATCGGTGAAGGCTCCTCAAACCATCGGTGAAGACTCCTCAAACAATCGGTTAGGGTTCCTCAAACCATAGGTGAAGGCTCCTTAAACCATCGGTGAAGGCTCCTCAAACCATCAGTGAAGACTCCTCAAACCATAGGGGAAGGCTCCTCAAACCATCAGTGAAGACTCCTCAAACCATAGGGGAAGGCTCCTCAAACCATCAGTGAAGACTCCTCAAACCATTGGTGAAGGCTCCTCAAACCATCGGTGAAGACTCCTCAAACCATAGGGGAAGGCTCCTCAAACCATCGGTGAAGACTTCACAAACCAGCAGTGAAGACTCTTCAAACCACTCATTGATGTGGTAGTGTGTGTGAATGAGGGATTGGGGTGACCCATGCCAACAATCTGGGGGGACCCCAGCAGTCAGACCTCCATTTATCAGTAATCCATACCCCTTCACTAAAGAACCCATTAAGCTGAACCATGACTCTTCATATGACATTGTAAGAACTTCGACTTTAATTTGCTTGCTGGGGAAGATGCTTAGTCGTGGTAGTTCATGTCCTTTTGCTTCAAAGCTGTTGAGTACAGGTCAAGCCTATTGTGGTGGCCCAGTACGGGAGGTGTTACCCCATACTTTCACTGTCCTGTCAGGCAGCATCGTTCAGTGTCCCCAGGGCCCCTGCATTAGTTTCCCCATTGTAAATATGTTGTACTGTATAAAATGTGTTATCACCTATAACAACATCTGCCCTCATCACACCCCGTTACCACACTATCGAAACGTAAGGGTAGGTTGTCCACCGGAGAAACAAACATCACAAGAACCTGCAAATACATTGAAACCTCTCCCCCTCTTTGAGAAGACCACCCCCTTGTCAAGACCAAGTTTTCTGTGACAGATTTTCAGTTATTACACATTCTTTGAGAAACTTCTTTGTCTCTGAGTTGCGCAAGGACCTTCCCAACTCAGCCAATCAGGGGCCGCAGCAATGCCCAACCTCATCTACTGATTGGTTGAGTGGGAAGGTCCGTGTGCTGACACCAATACCAGTAAGTGCAGCGGATTGGGGGAATGGGGCAGCGGCAGCAGCAGGGGAGAAAAGAGGGTAAGTATAGTTTATTTTTGTATTTACACCCTAAGGTCACAATCCCTGTCCGCAGGTTATGTGCAGCATTGCAGTTCAGTTCCATTAAAGTAAACGGAGCCAAGTTGTAATACCACTCCCGACCTCAGGACAGGGGTGGTGCTGTGTATTCTTTTGTTTGTTTTTGTGTGTTTTTTTTTTTTTTGTTTGCTTTTTTTGCTTATTTGTTTTCCTCAAAAAACTTAGCTCTGTTTTTCTATTCCTGGATAACCCCCTTAACCTCACAGACAGAAATAAAATTCTCCACATAATTGTACCTCACCATGACCATCACCATTACCATCATATAGTGACGGGATAATACTGATGCTGAATAAAACCATTGTACACAGACCGGTATAAGCAGCAACACCATTACATAAGGGACAAATAATACCGCCACAGCATCACATTACCATTATCACCATATAGTGACTGGATAATACCACCATACTGATGCTGAATAAAACCACTATACACAGACCAGTATCACCAATAACATTACTACGCAAAGGACAAATAATACCGCCACAGCATCACATTACCATTATCACCATATAGTGACTGGATAATGCCACCATACTGATGCTGAATAAAACCACTATACACAGACCAATATCACCAATAACATTACTACGCAAAGGACAAATAATACCGCCACACCATGACTACACATTACCAGTGACTGGATAATACCACTTTACTGATATTGAATAAAAGCCACTGTACGCAGACAGTGGTAACCCGGCTGTACACAGGCTCTGCAGACCATATAATAAGGTACATACAGTTATAGGTGACACGCAGGTGACGTCTTCTCTTATCAGAGTCGTTCATTTTCCTTTTTCTTCTCCATCCGGCCCAGACCGTCATGATAATTTCTTCCAGCCACAACTCATCTCCACAGAATCTGCCAGACAAACGTTTCAGGCTGCGCACTTTTCCAGCACCTATATCGCTCCATACAGTATTAATAACCCCCTTAGTGTCTGACACAGTAGAGTGGGTAGGTAAGTGGGTTGAGCAAGAGAAGGATGTTCCCCCACATTAGGTAGTTAGGTCGCCTTAGTAGGAGACAGGTCCCTAAACATTGTTTCCCCCATAACACAGTTTCCATGAGTAGGTAGGTGCCACCTTTATATAGTGAAAACAGCAGCAGCCCCATTTAGGTAGTGAAAATAGCCGCAGCCCCTTTATGTAATGAAAGCAGCAGCAGCCCCCTCTATGTAGTAAAAGCAGCAGCCTATTTATGTAGTGAAAGCAGGTAGTAAAAATAGAAGCAGCCCCCTCTATGTAGTAAAAATAGAAGAAGCTCCCTTTTGTAGTGAAACAGCAGCACCCCCTTTAGGTAGCAAAAACAGCAGCAGCTCCCTCTATCTAGTAAAAGCAGAAGCAGCCCCCTTTATGTAGTGAAAACAACAGCAGCCCCCTTTAGGTAGTAAAAATGGAAGCAGCCCCCTTTACGCAGTGAAAACAGCAGCAGCCCCCTCTATGTAGTAAAAGCAGCAGCCCCCTTTTGTAGTTAAACAGCAGCACCCCCCACTCCATTGTGTAGTATAAACCACAGCAGCCTCCTTTATGTAGTGAAAACCACAGCAGCCCCCTTTATGTAGTGAAAACAGCAGCAGCCCCCTCTATGTAGTAAAAGCAGCAGCCTCTTTTTGTAGTAAAAAAAAAAAACAGCAGCCCCCTTTAGGTAGTAAGAATAGAAGCAGCCCCCTTTTGTAGTTCAACAGCAGCACCCCCCACTCCATTGTGTAGTATAAACCGCAGCAGCCTCCTTTATGTAGTGAAAACCACAGCAGCCCCCTTTATGTAGTGAAAACAGCAGCAGCCCCCTTTATGTAGTGAAACTGCAGCAGCCCCCTCTAGGTAGTAAATACATGAGCTGCCCCTGAATCTTCTGAATGATGACCTTGCACTCCTTCTTGTCTTGGAAGGTGCGGGCCAGAGCGCTCCGAGGACGGGTGTTGTAGTTTTGCAACAGCTGGAGGTCCAGAGTTTGGAGACCACTGCGTTGATGATTGGCTGGTCCATAAATGTTAATAAATTCTGCGTAGACAATTGTGACCTCTTGTGACCCCCTGCAGTGACACAGACGACTTCCTCCCCCTCCTACATGTGTCTGTACAGTCTGTCACCTTGTACAGTCAGCTGCTGTTTTCCATACAAATACGGGCAGGCTCAGATGTCTATCTCCGTGGCGGTCAATAAGGATGACAATGCAGCGCGGTTGTTTCCGCAACACCGATACATCATGTAAGAGGGACACGCTGAAAATGGACACGCTGAAAATGGACACGCTGGGTGTGACCATCGAGTGCATGACTCTAATGTCAGTAAGAACGAGGTATTACTGTACCAGGAATAACGCTCAGATAACACATCCTGTCGATTTACCGTAAAACCAAAGATAGGCCCCTGTATCCACTCATCTCATCTGTAGTTAAAGAATCTGATCTAATTTTTATTTTTATTATTCCGATCTATAACAGGAATGTCCGAGACCATGCGGCTTCTACGATCACCCAGGAGAAAGAAGACCCTGCCCAAGTCGCTGGCACCTCTCTGATGGCCTGACCTTAGGATCGGCCATCAATATCAGATCGGTGGGGCTCTAACTCCGGCCCCCTGCAAATATTTCCGATAGCACGTGGCACCTAAGGGGTTTCAGAAGAAAAGGGGACACGCCCCCTCCCATAGACTTGCATTGAGGGGGCGCCATGATGTCATTAGGGGGTGGGGCTATGACGCCAGGAGCCAACGGCGCCGGCTCCAGCGTTCAGAACAGTTTGTTCCAAACGCTGAGCAGCAGATTACCCCTTTACTGCTCTGAACAAATGAGAACTCAGGTGTGTCTATTTTAAGCCAGACTTCTCCTGCATTCAGTTCTGGTTATTGAGTGCAATACTCTTTGTCTGTTAGTGTAATAATGCTACTATGTCTGCTTGAGCATTTATCTTGTATCTATCTTGTTATTGTCACGATTCGGCTTACAGGTAGTGGATCCTCTGTGTCAGCGAGGGATTGGCGTGGCCGGGCTGGTGGACCGGTTCTAAGAGGCTACTGGTGTTCACCAGAGCCCGCCGCAAAGCGGGATGGTCTTGCTGCGGCAGTAGCAACCAGGTCGTATCCACTAGCAACGGCTCAACCTCGCTGACTGCTGAGAAGGCGAGGGACAGAAGGACTAGGCAGAGGCAAGGTCAGATGTAGCAGAAGGTCGGGGCAGGCGGCAAGGTTCATAGTCAAGATGGATAGCAGGAGATCAGGTAACACAGGCTTGGACAACACTAAACGCTTTCACTGGCACAAGGCAACAAGATCCGGCAAGTGAGTGCAGGGGCAGTGAGCAGATATAGTCTGGGAGCAGATGGAAGCCAATTAAGCTAATTGGGCCAGGCACCAATCATTGGTGCACTGGCCCTTTAAGTCTCAGAGAGCTGGCGCGCGCGCGCCCTAGAGAGAGGAGCCGCGCGCGCCAGCACATGACAGCAGGGGACCGGGACGGGTAAGTGACTTGGGATGCGATTCGCGAGCGGGCGCGTCCCGCTGTGCGAATCGCATCCCCGACGGCCACGTCAGTGCAGCGCTCCCGGTCAGCGGGACTGACTGGGGCGCTGCAGGGACAGAGACGCCGTGAGCGCTCCGGGGAGGAGCAGGGACCCGGAGCGCTCGGCGTAACAGTTATTTGATCTAAGTTTTTAGCAATGGTTAATTGGTCTTGTTTAGTAGATTTCAGTCTGTGTTTCATTAGTCAGTTTTTAGGATTGTATTTCCGTTCTGCTATGACGCTGTTCACACTGATTTTTCTTGTATCCGTTTTCTGAGTTTTTGTTACAAGACATCCCTGTGACCTTTTAATGGGACTCTGGGGAATTGAGATTTAGTAGAAGAGATCTCCGTGCTCCATGGTGGACTCTGGGAGATTGAGTTCTAGTATCAAGACATTCCCGTGTTTTCTGGAGGTTTTCTGGGGGATTGAGTTTTTATTCCTGTTTGTTCCTGAGTCTGTGCTGACTCATCTGTTTCCTAGTCTTGTGTTCTGGACCTAATCTGTTTGTTAGTAATCTGTGTCCATTGTGAACAGTGTTCTATATTTATATCCTGTTTGGTTGATCTGATCTTTGTCCTTTGTACTTGTATCTGTTTGTGAACAGTGTCATATGTTCCTGATCTGTTTGCCTGCTTATATTCTGCCCTGTTAGTATTTGTATCCTGTCTGGTATATCTGGTTGTCTAGTAGTTTTCTGTTTCTGGCCTGTGACCGACTATGAATATTATTTGTTTTTATGCCACTGCACTTTAGCGCAGGGAGGGACCGGCTCCAAGTTGTCGATTCATCACTCAGGTTTGGGCAAGTAGGCAGGGAGAGTGTTTTAAGGGTCAATTAGGGCTCACTCTCCCTGTCCCCCAGTCGATCATGACACCCTAACTCCTTAGCACATGGCATCTAAGTGGTTTCAGAGGAAGGGAGTCCGACCCTTGCTTACCACAATACAGAAACAAAAGAAGTTGATCCAGCTGACCAGGGACTTGACTTGCAAGGTGCTTTATTAAAGATACATAAAATCAAAGGATATGCCCATGTCTAACGTGTTTCGGCCATGTATAACTCCCTTAGTCATGAAGCCCTGTCCTCTATGAGCCCAGTAGATATAGGAAGCGGGTGGCCACATTTAAGGCTCCACATAAGGAACCAAGGCCGGTGTCACAGAACACATGGACCAGTATAACATTGTTTACAAAATATCCAACATGTCTATAAGGCTTATGCTGTGAAATGTTATCAAATGTTATTCAACATCGGTCTTAAAAATCAGCCAACTATGGTTAACTTGTGGAAGTGTTATGTAAGAGCTGGCCGGTGGCCATATTGTAATAAAGACACACGCTCTATCTGCTTACTGTACGTTTGTATGACTGTAGGAGATATAATAGAAGGATAAACTGTTCCCTGGCTACAAAGGCTTCCGATGACCCACAATGCATCACTTGTTTCCATGTAAACATCAACCTGGGCCAGTGTTTCCCAACTTGTTCTCCATGGAGAAATCAAATAGAGTCTTCCCCATGAACCTAGCCGGCCCCTGTGCCCCCTGTGACGGGTGTCCACCTGGAGCTCCTCATTTTGCCTCGAGGCTTTTTCCCAGGTACAGATCTGCAATGCAGCCCCCCGGACCTAGTTATTGGCCACCGCCTGGCATGACCACTGGCAGATAGCTGAGGAGGGGGGGATCAAGGGGAGGATGAAATGGCACAGGGGGGATCAAGGGGAGGATGAAATGGCACAGGGGGGATCAAGGGGGTATGAAATGGCACAGAGGGATCAAGGGGAGGATGAAATGGCACAGGGGGATCAAGGGGGGATGAAATGGCACAGGGGGATCAAGGTGAGGATGAAATGGTACAGGGGGGATCAAGGGGAGGATGAAATGGCACAGGGGGGATCAAGGGGGTATGAAATGGCACAGAGGGATCAAGGGGAGGATGAAATGGCACAGGGGGATCAAGGGGGGATGAAATGGCACAGGGGGGATCAAGGGGGGATGAAATGGCACAGGGGGGGATCAAGGGAAGGATGAAATGGCACAGGGGGGATCAAGGGAAGGATTAAATGGCACGGGGGGGATCAAGGGAAGGATGAAATGGCACAGGGGGGATCAAGGGGAGGATGAAATGGCACAGGGGGGATCAAGGGGAGGATGAAATGGCACAGGGGGGATCAAGGGGGGATGAAATGGCACAGAGGGATCAAGGGGGGATGAAATGGCACAGGGGGGATCAAGGGGGATGAAATGGCACAGGGGGATCAAGGGGGGATGAAATGGCACAGGGGGATCAAGGGGGGATGAAATAGCACAGGGGGATCAAGGGAGTATGAAATGGCACAGAGGGATCAAGGGGGGATGAAATAGCACAGGGGGATCAAGGGGGTATGAAATGGCACAGAGGGATCAAGGGGGGATGAAATAGCACAGGGGGATCAAGGGGGTATGAAATGGCACAGGAGGATCAAGGGGGGATGAAATGGCACAGGGGGATCAAGGGGGGAATGAAATGGCACAGGGGGGATCAAGGGGAGGATTAAATGGCACAGGGGGGGTATCAAGGGGAGGATGAAATGGCACAGGGGGGATCAAGGGGGGAATTAAATGGCACGGGGGGATCAAGGGAAGGATGAAATGGCACAGGGGGATCAAGGGGGGAATGAAATGGCACAGGGGGATCAAGAGGGGATGAAATGGCACAGGGGGATCAAGGGAAGGATGAAATGGCAGGTGGTGATGAAGTGGGGAATAAATGGCACGGGGGGGGGGGTATCACATCGTAAGATGCTAAATGTGATATGTGCAGTTGGTGGTATGGCGAGGGCTGTGTCACCAAACTAAGCATGTCTTAAAAGGGTGTCACCAATATATATATTTAATCTAAGTTTTTAGCCATGGTTAATTAGTCGTGTTTAGTAGATTTTAGTCTGTGTTTCATTAGTCGGTTTTTAGGATTGTATTTCCGTTCTGCTAGTCGCTGTTCACACTGATTTTTCTTGTATCCATTTAATAGGACTCTGGGAAATTTACTACAAGAGATCTCCGAGCTCTGGGAGATTGAGTTCTAGTATTAAGACATTCCCGTGTTTTCTGGAGGTTTTCTGGGGGATTGAGTTTGAGTTTGTTTTATTTGTTTTTATTTTGTTTTTTGTTTTATTCCTTCGGCTGTCCGGGCATGCTGGGAGTTGTAGTTTTGCAAGAGCAGGACGGCTGCAGATTGGATACCGTTGTCTGGGACGGGCACAGGTTGACCAGAAAGGGGGTTTGAGCCCCTGCTCTTTTGATGTTACTCCTAAAAGTGCCCTGGGCTGTCTGGCATCATTATGCGGACATTTATATACATATATAATTATGGGAAGTGCGCTTTTTTTTAAATGTTCATCCCCTGCCTCCCAAAAATGTCTGTGCATGTCCCTGACCGCCGTCCTAAGGTGTAGGTTACCCGAGTATATTAGTGTGTGAACGTACTCGAAGACTGGAGACTGTAATTGCTGGCAAAAGGAGTTTCAACTAAGTCCTGAGTAAAGGGTATGAATACTTATGTCACCGCAGGATTTTAGTTTTTTATTGCAATAAATTTTGCAAAAAAATCAAAAATTCTATCTCTTTGTCATTACGGAGGTGCTAAGTGCAGAATTATGGGGGGGGGGGACTTGAATTTTGTTGACTTTAGGTCGTAATATACAGAGCTCTTCAGTACATACTGATCCCTATGTTTGCGGTAGAGATTATATGGCGGTGTAATTGATATTTCACCTGTTTGCAGTGGGTGAGGCTGAAACATCTCAACTCAATACTAAGTAGGGAGTGCACATAATATACCATAATAATGGGACATCCCTGCAGCTTCTAGGGGAGAAGACGTTTACTTCCTTCTGGAGGGGCGCCATTTTAAATACTGTTTTTTTTTTTGCCCCTCAGCATTGCCTGAGAAATACGTTTCCACAACACTGATCTCTCCAATGAAAGTAATTCCGCCGTCAGTCCTCTTCTCAACCGCGTCTCAAGGCGTCTCGCCAACCAACCAGCACCAGGGATGATGGACAATGACCCTAAAACAGCTGCCAAAAGGTGGAAGACTCTTGCTTCTGGAGGAGATTACAATTTGGCGTGTTTCCCCGAAAATAAACCCTACCCCGAAAGTAAGCCCTAGCAGGATTATGGGGTAGGGCTGCAATATAAGCCCTACCCCGAAAATAAGACCTAGTTCAGGGGTAATCTGCTGGCGGACCGCGGTCCAGACACCTCCCCCCCCCCCCCCCCCAGCCACCACAGTAATGCCTGCAGATCCAACACCGCGCCCGGCCACCACAGTGCGGTAATGCCCGCAGATTCCACATCCCCCCGGCCGCCCCAGTAATGCCTGCCGACCCCACAGCCCTCCTCGGCCAGCCCCCTGCCTCCTTTGGCTTGTCCCGCGGCACCCACAGCAAGTTAGCTTACCGTAATTCAGCCGGGGCAGGGACGCTGATGTTCTAAAACGTCAGCGCGTATGCACGGCCGACGTCACGGACGTGTCCCTGCCCCCGGCTGCTAAGCAACAGGAGAAGATCTCGCAGGAGGGTACCGTACGGTAAGAAATTAAATGAGTCCCGGTACCCAAGTTTATTATGGCAGAGGGGTGGGGGGCACTGTAGGGCAGTGTTTCCCAACCTGTGTGCCTCCAGCTGTTGCAAAACTACAACTCCCAGCATGCCCGGACAGCCAAAGGCTGTCCGGGCATGCTGGGAGCTGTAGTTTTGCAACAGCTGGAGGACATTGGTTGGGAAACACTGCTGTAGGGTACGGTAGGAGTGTGGAGGACGACAGGGGAAGGGGAGGATGGGGGGGCTGAAGGAGTATGAGGGGCTGCAGGAGTGTGGAGGATGCCCCCTATCCTCCACACTCCTGCAGCCCCCCATCCTTCACACTCCTGCAGACCCCCATCCTCCACACTCCTGCAGCCCCCCATCCTCCACACTCCTGCAGCCTCCCATCCTCCACACTGCTGCAGCCCTACCCTGAAAATAAGCCCTAGTGTGTTTTTTGTGACTAAAATGAATATAAGACCCGGTCTTATTTTCGAAGAAACACGGTAGATACAATTTGGCATACATTATTCCCATAGAGCAATGCATAAAAAAAGTCTCCATATCAAAAATCTTTTAAATAAACCCAGGACCCCAGAACTTCAATACCCATTGAGCTTTCTTTTGGATTCATACAGAACTTGGCATAAAAAAAAAAACTTCTAATGGCTCTATAAGAAATTGGAAGTTCAGTAGGACCTCGTACACGTCTACTTGTGCCGATTATCAGGATCGGTGCAAAGAGAAGGTGCGTTTTGGTGCCTCCTATGGAGCAGTGAAACACAGATCACGTTGAGCCAGGGTACCTGTAGAAATATACTATCATCCTAGATATAGATATCCTATAGCTATATATTATTGTCAGGAATTGCTGGAGGTGAGGCATTAAAATGTGAGTGACCGCTGCTGCATATGCTGAGGGCCGGCGCAAGAGATTCACACCAGACAGGATGTTGGTGTAATATCTCCTCACTCAGGATACTCACAAAGGAGCTGCCCAAGGAGTTCTGTTTAATTCAGGAAGTACATTTGGTTTTTACATTCGAAAAAAGAGGAGGGTTAGTTATGACGTCAAAATTCAGCATGTCACATTTTGATTGGTTATTTGAGCTTTATATATTTGAGCTATATGTATATATTAGCATATTTTGTATTTTATTTCTGTCTTGGCTAATGTTCATTTATGCAGCCCTCCTGCTCTAATACTGGAAAATTCCAGTTCTTTGCCCTTCTTATACAATTATGCATCTTCCTCAAATGTTTTGACTTCCAACGTCTCATCTTGGGCCTTCTGGCGTCATTCCAAGGTTTCTTAGTCACGAGCAGATTGCAAGCTCAGGAACATGGTGCATAGTTTAAAAGTAGGTAACAGATATCTTTTTTCAGCATTAGAAATGACATATAAATATATAAGTATCAGTATATATATTGATCGGCAGTCAGAAAAATTTTAATCAACTTGACAATTTCCCCCGAAAAAAGATATTTGTTAAGCGTACACGACATCTTTCCCTAGAATATACTCCGCCTAACAGTCTCAGGTTCAGGGGAAAAAAAGAAAAAAGCGGGTATGGGATGTTTCACTGGTCTGAGACGAGTGGGTCCTAATGAACACCCCCCTCCCCCCCCCCCCCCCTGTGCACCCAGACTGATCCTTCACCTGAGACTCCTATATTAGCCCTACTCATGGGACCCCTCCTGCAGTGCGAGGCATGTGTCCATGTTGAATTTTCTTCCAGCTCCACACACCCTGCTGACTGGGGGGGGGGATATGCACAATAATTTAGGTGTTTAGAAGGATTTAGGATTTGAATGCATCTGCTTAAACATGGCTGCCAGGATCAAAATGGAGACTCATGTCTCCCCACTACATTCTGATCCAATCAAAATACACAATGTACTTAAAACTTAAAGAGTACCTATCATCAACTAAGCTGTCCCTAATCCCTCCCCCCAATATGTCCCTGACTCTCACTGACTCTATCCCTGTCTATATTTTTACCCAAAACCCCATATAAATACCTTTTTTAGATCCCCTGTGGCTGCTCAGGTTCCTGCCGTGAGCGAGGGAGGAAGGGGGCATGGCCCGGCAGGCTTGACGTCATCTGAAGCCTGTCAATCCGCACTTCTGCCCTTCTCCCTCTTCAACATCAGAGTGTAATAGATATCCCCGGCAAGGTGAGTGAGCTTGCGGGACTTGTACGCTCTGTGTCCCGAAGCAGTCATTCATTGTCCAGTAGTAGCGCGGCAGCAAGTCGGGACTGATGTGCTCTGTGTCCCATCGTGCTGCCTTGCTACCACGGGACAATGAATGACTGCTTCGGGACACAGAGCGTACAAGTCCCGATCCTCTTCTGTGCTGCCCTGCGCTACACTGACATTTGGCCAGATGAAGCGGCTGGCCATGTCAGGAGCACCCGTGCTGCAGGCACAGCGCTCGCTCCTGCCTATCTGATTGACAGGTGGGGAGCTGCGCTGTGCTCTTCAGTGTCCGGCTTCACTGAGATTTCGGATTCATGCTGCCAGGCCGGCATGAGTCCGAACTCTATGCGCCGGGACATGTAGGGAGACCCCTAGTGGTCGTTTTTTAAAAGTAAAAAAATATATATAAAGATACATTTTTGTTAATCACATGTAATTAGAAAGTTGTTTCTAATACATTGATTAACAAAATATAAAAAGTTTTTTTGGCGACAGGTACGCATTAACACCCCCCCCCCCCCCCTCATTTCAACAGGAAATTGACTCACCCAAAAAGAAGAAGAGGTAAAGTGCTCTCCACTATCATCCTAGATGTCCCTATAGCAATATATTACTGTCCTAGATGTCCCTATAGCGATATACTATCATCCTAGTAGTGCTGAGCGGCATTGGCCATATTAGAATTCGTGATTTTTTGCGAATATATGGATGAATATTCGTCCTATATTCGCAAATTTCGCGTATTCGTTATATTCATTGTGTATTTGCGTATTCGTTGCATATTAACGTAATCGCGAATGCGTGTACTTGTTGCATATTTGCGTAACTGCACATGAAACTGCAAAAAAACGCTGCTGGAAGGAATCTTATATAGTGAAGGGGTGGGGAACTTTCCTATTGGTTGATAGGGATGTTGATGACCTCTGACAAGTGAATTTGCATCATTCTCATTGGCCCACAAGCTAAAAGAAGGAATATGCTAATATTCACGCTCCGCAGTCTCACACGGTAACTGGTATTGGAGCGTTCATTAGATCACAAGCTGGAAGCGGGGAGGATGATGATCACTGTGAAACAAAAAAAGCAATACTCCTCATTTTAAATATATAGCAAATATATTCGCAATATTCGAGAATTCACAAATTTGCAATATTCGCGATAAAAATTCTAAATGTGAATATTCGCGCCCAACACTACATCCTAGATGTACTTATAGCAATAAACTATGGTCTGAGGTGTACCTATAGTAATACACTATCCTCCTATAGGTACCTATAGTAATATATTACCCTCCTATAGGTACCTGTAGCAATACACTACCCTCCTATAGGTACCTATAGCAATACACTACCCTCCTATAGATACATATGTGGTAGGCCTCAGGGGTAGGGGTAGTACAGTCAGGGATTTGCTTTGGTATATCAGGGGTTAATGTTAACCCTATAGTTCGTGACGCCAGGCTGAGGGCTAGTATGCTGAGATGACTCTCCAGCCTATTGCCGCCCTTCCCAGTAACGATAGGTGCATAAGAGTAAAGACTGAAGGTCCACAAGGTAGTTGAATTTGAACTTGCATAAACTTTACTTAACGGCTTGCAGTACATCCACAGAGTAGTAACAGTCTCAATCAAACAGTCTCTATATACTTCAATGACTGACAGATGTTGCGGACCTTGACTTTAGATAATAGTCTCTGAATTCAGGGTATATTGCGAAGATCCATCCGGATTTAGGGGATAGATAAGGTCCGGTGGTCTTGCAGAGTGTTTAGGGATTGATTACACTCACAATTTGTAAAGATCAGCCGTCGCCGCAAGGCTAAGGCCTAGACTCACTGATGACAGATCCCTTCTCGTCAACAGCCAGGAACCAAGAAAGAGATTAAATGGGCAGGGGCGGGGCCGTTTTGATTGGTCCAGCCATCTGTCACTCACCGTCACAAAGGAAATGAGTGCATTACGTCACAAGGACCTCAAGCAGAGATACCATAGAGTTCACCTGATCATGTGACCCGCAGGTCCTGCTACGCTTCTCACAGGTAATTAACTATTTATATACATTTTATACAGTTAGACTTCCACAAATAAGGAGAATATGACTAGAGCAATGACTATAGGGGTGAGAGGTGACTAGGGGTGGACTATACAAAAGGACACCAACGTCCTAGGGACTCTGGCTATGGGGACCTATAAACAGGTTCCGTATAGGATGCGGTACCGGGACACCACACATATAGCAATACACTACCCTCCTATAGGTACCTATAGCAATGCACTACCCTCATATAGGTACCTATAGCAATACACTACCCTCCTATAGGTGTATATAGCAATACACTACCCTCATATAGGTACATATAGCAATACATTACCCTCCTATAGGTACCTACAGCAATACACTACCCTCCTATAGGTACATATAGCAATAAACTACCCTCCTATAGGTACATATAGCAATACACTACCCTCCTATAGGTACATATAGCACTACATTACCCTCCTATAGGTACATATAGCACTACATTACCCTCCTATAGGTACCTACAGCAATACACTACCCTCCTATAGGTACATATAGCAATAAACTACCCTCCTATAGGTACATATAGCAATACACTACCCTCCTATAGGTACATATAGCACTACACTGCCCTCCTATAGGTACATATAGCACTACACTACCCTCATATAGGTACATATAGCAATACACTACCCTCCTATAGGTACATATAGCACTACACTACACTCCTATAGGTACCTATAGCAATACACTACCCTCATATAGGTACCTACAGCAATACACTACCCTCCTATAGGTACATATAGCACTATACTACCATCCTATAGGTACATATAGCAATACACTACCCTCCTATAGGTACATATAGCAATACACTACCCTCCTAAAGGTACCTATAGCAATGCACTACCCTCATATAGGTACCTATAGCAATACACTACCCTCCTATAGGTACATATAGCACTACACTACCCTCCTATAGGTACATATAGCACTACACTACCCTCCTATAGGTGTATATAGCAATACACTACCCTCATATAGGTACATATAGCAATACACTACCCTCCTATAGGTACATATAGCAATACACTACCCTCCTATAGGTACCTATAGCAATACACTACCCTCCTATAGGTACCTATAGCAATACACTACCCTCCTATAGGTACCTATAGCAATACACTACCCTCCTATAGGTACATATAGCAATACACTACCCTCCTATAGGTACATATAGCAATACACTACCCTCCTATAGGTACCTATAGCAATACACTACCCTCCTATAGGTACATATAGCACTACACTACCCTCCTATAGGTACATATAGCACTACACTACCCTCCTATAGGCACCTATAGCAATACACTACCCTCCTATAGGTACCTATAGCAATACACTACCCTCCTATAGGTACATATACAATACACTACCCTCCTATAGGCACCTATAGCAATACACTACCCTCCTATAGGTACATATAGCACTACACTACCCTCATATACGTACATATAGCACTACACTACCCTCCTATAGGTACATATAGCACTACACTACTCTCCTATAGGTACCTATAGCAATACACTACCCTCCTATAGGTACATATAGCACTACACTACCCTCATATATGTACATATAGCACTACACTACCCTCCTATAGGTACATATAGCACTACACTACCCTCCTATAGGTACCTATAGCAATGCACTACCCTCATATAGGTACCTATAACAATACACTACCCTCCTATAGGTACATATAGCAATACACTACCCTCCTATAGGTACCTATAGCAATACACTACCCTCCTATAGGTACCTATAGCAATACACTACCCTCCTATAGGTACATATAGCACTACACTACCCTCCTATAGGTACATATAGCACTACACTACCCTCCTATATGTACATATAGCACTACACTACCCTCCTATAGGTACATATAGCACTACACTACCCTCCTATAGGTACCTATAGCAATACACTACCCTCCTATAGGTACATATAGCAATACACTACCCTCCTATAGGTACCTATAGCAATACACTACCCTTCTATAGGTACCTGTAGCAATACACTACCCTCCTATAGGTACATATAGCACTACACTACCCTCCTATAGGTACATATAGCACTACACTACCCTCCTATAGGTGCCTATAGCAATACACTACCCTCCTATAGGTACCTATAGCAATACACTACCCTCCTATAGGTACATATAGCACTACACTACCCTCCTATAGGTACATATAGCACTACACTACCCTCCTATAGGTGCCTATAGCAATACACTACCCTCCTATAGGTACATATAGCACTACACTACCCTCCTATAGGTACATATAGCACTACACTACCCTCCTATAGGTACATATAGCACTACACTACCCTCCTATATGTACATATAGCACTACACTACCCTCCTATAGGTACATATAGCACTACACTACCCTCCTATAGGTACCTATAACAATACACTACCCTCCTATAGGTACATATAGTATTACACTACCCTCCTATAGGTACATATAGCACTACACTACACTCCTATAGGTACCTATAACAATACACTACCCTCCTATAGGTACATATAGCACTACACTACCCTCCTATAGGTACCTATAACAATACACTACCCTCCTATAGGTACATATAGCACTACACTACCCTCCTTTAGGCACCTACAGCAATACACTACCCTCCTATAGGTACGTATAGCACTACACTACCCTCCTATAGGTACATATAGCACTACACTACCCTCCTATAGGTACATATAGCACTACACTACCCTCCTATAGGTACCTATAGCAATACACTACCCTCATATAGGTACATATACAATACACTACCCTCCTATAGGCACCTATAGCAATACACTACTTTCCTATAGGTACATATAGCACTACACTACCCTCATATATGTACATATAGCACTACACTACCCTCCTATAGGTACATATAGCACTACACTACCCTCCTATAGGCACCTATAGCAATACACTACCCTCCTATAGGTACATATAGCACTACACTACCCTCATATATGTACATATAGCAATACACTACCCTCCTATAGGTACATATAGCAATACACTACCCTCCTATAGGTACATATACAATACACTACCCTCATATAGGTACCTTTAGCAATACACTACCCTCCTATAGGTACCTATAGCAAGGTGTCCTCCTATAGGTACCTATAGCAATACACCATGCTGTCCTCCTATAGGTACCTATAGCAATACACCATGCTGGAAGTTGTAGTTTTGCAACAGCTTGAGGCCCCCTCATAGGGAAACACTGGTCTATGTAGAGGACAGGAGCTTCTTCTGGGTCCTGTACAGTACACGCAATGTCCTAAAAAGGTAAAATGGAGCCGCCCCCACCTGGTATCCAAAGGAGCAGCTAACCCTGGTACAGGTAAAGAGTACAGAACATGTAATACCTCCCTGTACTGTAGGGGGCGCTACCAGACACCAGTCAGTGCATACACTTCAGTAATACAGGTAAAGAGTACAGAACATGTAATACCTCCCTGTACTGTAGGGGGTGCTACCAGACACCAGTCAGTGCATACACTTCAGTAATACAGGTAAATAGTACAGAACATGTAATACCTCCCTGTACTGTAGGGGGCGCTACCAGACACCAGTCAGTGCATGCACTTTAGGAATACAGGGGTTTTACCAGTGAATGTCCATTCTAATTGGTCGGTTCTTCCAGCCATTGATACGTTTTGCAGATTCCATAGCATTGTATGTTGAGTCTGGTTTCAAGTTACAATGATCCAGAAAAGACCATTGTATGTTGAAACTATTGTATGTTGAGGCCATTGTAAGTTGAGGGATCACTGTATCTAGCTAATTGCCATAGTAATATATAGTCCATGCTACAATACTAGAGATGCCCATAGCAATATATAGTACACGCTACCCATATCAATATACAGTGAATGCCAGTTACATCTCATGTAGAGGGATGGGCACCGCTTCACTCAATCTCACACCACTGAAGTTATCACAATCAAATAAACTTTATTAGTAACATATGGTGCAGAGGAAACGTTGCCCAGTTGTCCATAGCAACCAATCAGATCGCTTCTTTCATTTTTCAGAGGCCTTTTCAAAAGTGAAAATAGCGATCTGATTGGTTGCTATGGGCAACTGGGCAACTTTTCCTCTGCAGGCATTTTGATGAATCCCCCCATAGTGTGCACAGATATTTACGACCACAAACACAGTAGAGTAGGGGGTACTATATGACCCTACAGCTTGGAGGGGACAGTAAAGGACATAAATAAGTCACTTATTCTATTGTATTGCATTGTATTGTCCTCGGTATATGGTTTCTGTCGTCTCAATAGGGACATGTCTCCCTGTACCTGTGCCCACATGACACTTCTGGTTTCTCCCTGAATATAAACCGCAGGTTAAGCACCGAGAACGGGTTTCCTTTCCCATGACTTAATTCCGGGTGGGGCCGACACAGCATTTTAATAATACAGAAGGAAGACGACGACGGTTTTGTTTCCCAGGACAGGTAAAAGTCGTATATCTTTAGGCACCCCGCCAAGTTTTGATGCAACCATCAGTTTCCCAAATACAATTGGTCTCGGCCATCCGGGTGTCCCCCGGGGCCACAGGTACCATCAGATCCACATCATCCTTGACTTGCTGACATGTTAAAATGAAATAACAATAGAGAAAACTGAGTGATTCCGCTTAATCCATTGGTAAGCCGGGTAATCATAGCATTCATGTGAGTGAATAGCATGCGGGAGAGCCAAGAAAACACAACATAAGGAGACAAAATGGGGCACATTGGTGCAGAATGACAGTACAGACAAGGATTTAAGTCCTTGATGGATTAGCTGGAGCTCCAAGGGGACCTGTTTACACTGATCTAGTTAGAGGTTTATGTCACTTTTTATGAAACTTTTGACACCAAAAGTAGTGCAGTATGTAGCATTATCCTTGTAGACCACATGACAAAAACCCTGGTGGGCCCAGTTATAAGTAGATGAGTTCCAATGGTGACCATTTGGTTGTGGCTACCAGTGTGAACAGTATGGTCAGACACTTTGGATTTGTAGAGGCCAAACCTACTTTGGCAGATCCAGTCAACCATCTAATCTGCCAACCATCAACCATGTAATATGGCGCAAGGTAGGGAAGGGCGTGTTGGATTTCACCTGCCTGATGCTTTGCTTTTCTAATGGAGATGCCACCATTCGAGGAGTCTGGCAGCGTTTTACCCATTGAAGACACTGGCAAGTTCACCCAAACCAAGTGTCCACTGGTGGGAAAAATACATCTCATATGGAGAAGTCGGAGGTCATGCCATCAGATTTCCTATGCAGATTTCTTTTTTTTAATGGTTTTGCCCATACGTTCTATTATACACATTACCTAGGGACATCCCCTCTCAGGACCCCTCTGTATGATCAGGATTGGAGAGCCAGTCTGGCCTTACAAGGGTCGGCCATTGATATGAAAGGCTGGAATGTTATGCTATCCTGGCCATAACAGCCAAGCACTGAAGGTTAAAGGGGGACACTGCTCCCAGATATCTTATCCCCTATCAACAGGATAGGGGATAAATGTCTGAGCACAGGGGAGGGTCTGGCCACTGGGACCCCCCGCAATCTCCTGCCCGGCATCCCGGTAATCCGTATTCACGGAGTGATCAGACATGCCCCCTCCATATATCTCTATGGGAGATAAGGAGACATGCAAATGCTGTATCTCCGTCTCCATCAATGGAGGTGGCATGACGACCACGGTTGCTTGCCGCCTAGCACAACAGGTATTTTGAATATAAATGTTCAGGATGCTGGGGGGGCCGGGAAGGAGTTCGCGGGAGTCCCAGCAGACGGACTCCATGTGATCAAACATCTTATCCAGTATCCATAGGATCGAAGAACCCCTATTAGCTAGCCATACGTTTGGCCAACAGCTATCTCTCCCGCTCCCCACATCTAAGTGTGCATATATTCTGAATGGAGAAAGGATAGAAACCTGGGGCAAGACTCCTCTGCTGCAGCTTACCACTTCAAGAACAAAAGGATCGGCCATGTTAAAATCCAATCCCCCCAACCTGTTTCTCTCCTGAGATTGGCCATGGATGGAGAGTTAGGAGGCCACCATACTTAAGATGCAACAATCTAAACAAAGCAGAAAAGTCCATCCGGCACCGCTACTGTGTGATCAGATTGTTACGCCGAGCGCTCCGGGTCCCCGCTCCTCCCCGGAGCGCTCGCTACACTCCTCTCACTGCAGCGCTCCGGTCGGTTCCACGGACCCGGGGCGCTGCGATACCGCCTCTGGCCGGGATGCGATTCGCGATGCGGGTAGCGCCCGCTCGCGATGCGCACCCCGGCTCCCGTACCTGACTCGCTCTCCGTCAGTTCTGTCCCGGCGCGCGCGGCCCCGCTCCCTAGGGCGCGCGCGCGCCGGGTCTTTGCGATTTAAAGGGCCACTGCGCCGCTGATTGGCGCAGTGGTTCCAATTAGTGTTTACACCTGTGCACTTCCCTATATCACCTCACTTCCCCTTCACTCCCTCGCCGGATCTTGTTGCCTTAGTGCCAGTGAAAGCGTTTCCTTGTGTGTTCCTAGCCTGTGTTCCAGACCTCCTGCCGTTGCCCCTGACTACGATCCTTGCTGCCTGCCCCGACCTTCTGCTACGTCCGACCTTGCTTCTGTCTACTCCCTTGTACCGCGCCTATCTTCAGCAGCCAGAGAGGTTGAGCCGTTGCTAGGGGATACGACCTGGTCACTACCGCCGCAGCAAGACCATCCCGCTTTGCGGCGGGCTCTGGTGAAAACCAGTAGTGACTTAGAACCGATCCTCTAGCACGGTCCACGCCAATCCCTCTCTGGCACAGAGGATCCACTATCTGCCAGCCGGCATCGTGACAGTAGATCCGGCCATGGATCCCGCTGAAGTTCCTCTGCCAGTTGTCGCTGACCTCACCACGGTGGTCGCCCAGCAGTCACAACAGATTGCGCAACAAGGCCAACAGCTGTCTCAACTGACTGTTATGCTACAACAGTTACTACCACAGCTCCAGCAACCATCTCCTCCGCCAGCTCCTGTACCTCCTCCGCAGCGAGTGGCCGCTTCTGGACTACGACTATCCTTGCCGGATAAATTTGATGGGGACTCTAAGTTTTGCCGTGGCTTCCTTTCCCAATGTTCATTACACTTGGAGATGATGTCGGACCAGTTCCCCACTGAAAGGTCTAAGGTGGCTTTCGTAGTCAGCCTGCTGTCTGGAAAAGCCCTGGCTTGGGCCACACCGCTCTGGGACCGCAATGACCCCGTCACTGCCTCTGTACACTCCTTCTTCTCGGAAATTCGAAGTGTCTTTGAGGAACCTGCCCGAGCCTCTTCTGCTGAGACTGCCCTGTTGAACCTGGTCCAGGGTAATTCTTCCGTTGGCGAGTATGCCGTACAATTCCGTACTCTTGCTTCTGAATTATCCTGGAACAATGAGGCCCTCTGCGCGACCTTTAAAAAAGGCCTATCCAGCAACATTAAAGATGTTCTGGCCGCACGAGAAATGCCTGCTAATCTTCATGAACTTATTCACCTAGCCACTCGCATTGACATGCGTTTTTCCGAAAGGCGTCAGGAGCTCCGCCAAGATATGGACTCTGTTCGCACGAGGCGTTTCTTCTCCTCGGCTCCTCTCTCCTCTGGTTCCCTGCAATCTGTTCCTGTGCCTCCCGCCGTGGAGGCTATGCAGGTCGACCGGTCTCGCCTGACATCTCAAGAGAGGACACGACGCCGCATGGAGAACCTCTGCCTGTACTGTGCTAGTACCGAACACTTCCTGAGGGATTGTCCTATCCGTCCTCCCCGCCTGGAAAGACGTATCCTGACTCCGCACAAAGGTGAGACAATCCTTGATGTCCACTCTGCTTCTCCGCGTCTTACTGTGCCTGTGCGGATGTCTGCCTCTGCCTTCTCCTTCTCTTCTGTGGCCTTCTTGGACTCTGGATCTGCAGGAAATTTTATTTTGGCCTCTCTCGTCAACAGGTTCAACATCCCAGTGACCAGTCTCACCAGACCTCTTTACATCAATTGTATAAACAATGAAAGATTGGACTGTTCCATACGTTTCCGCACGGAGCCCCTTCTTATGAGCATCGGATCTCATCACGAGAGGATTGAACTTTTGGTCCTCCCCAATTGCACCTCGGAGATTCTCCTTGGACTTCCCTGGCTTCAACTTCATTCCCCAACCCTGGATTGGTCCACTGGGGAGATCAAGAGTTGGGGGCCCTCTTGTTCCAAGGACTGTCTAAAACCGGTTCCCAGTAACCCTTGCCGCAACTCTGTGCTTCCTCCAGTAACCGGTCTCCCTAAGGCCTATATGGACTTCGCGGATGTTTTCTGCAAAAAACAAGCGGAGACTCTACCTCCTCACAGGCCTTATGATTGTCCTATCGACCTCCTCCCGGGCACTACTCCACCCCGGGGCAGAATTTATCCTCTCTCTGTCCCAGAGACTCTTGCCATGTCTGAATACGTCCAGGAGAATCTAAAAAAGGGCTTTATCCGTAAATCCTCCTCTCCTGCCGGAGCCGGATTTTTCTTTGTGTCCAAAAAAGATGGCTCTCTACGTCCTTGCATTGACTACCGCGGACTTAATAAAATCACGGTTAAGAACCGCTACCCCTTACCCCTCATCTCTGAACTCTTTGATCGCCTCCAAGGTGCCCACATCTTTACTAAATTGGACTTAAGAGGCGCCTATAACCTCATCCGCATCAGAGAGGGGGATGAGTGGAAAACAGCATTTAACACCAGAGATGGACACTTTGAGTATCTGGTCATGCCCTTTGGCCTGTGCAACGCCCCTGCTGTCTTCCAAGACTTTGTTAATGAAATTTTTCGTGATCTGTTATACTCCTGTGTTGTTGTATATCTTGATGATATCCTAATTTTTTCGACCAATCTAGAAGAACACCGCCAGCATGTCCGTATGGTTCTTCAGAGACTTCGTGACAATCAACTCTATGCTAAAATTGAGAAATGTCTGTTTGAATGCCAATCTCTTCCTTTTCTAGGATACTTGGTCTCTGGCCAGGGACTACAAATGGATCCAGATAAACTCTCTGCCGTCTTAGATTGGCCACGCCCCTCCGGACTCCGTGCCATCCAACGCTTTTTGGGGTTCGCCAATTATTACAGGCAATTTATTCCACATTTTTCTACCATTGTGGCTCCTATTGTGGCTTTAACCAAAAAAAATGCCGATCCCAAGTCTTGGCCTCCTCAAGCGGAAGACGCCTTTAAACGACTCAAGTCTGCCTTCTCTTCGGCTCCCGTGCTCTCCAGACCTGACCCATCTAAACCCTTCCTATTGGAGGTTGATGCCTCCTCAGTGGGAGCTGGAGCTGTCCTTCTACAAAAAAACTCTTCCGGGCATACTGTTACTTGTGGGTTTTTTTCTAGGACCTTCTCTCCGGCGGAGAGGAACTACTCCATCGGGGATCGAGAGCTTCTAGCCATTAAATTAGCACTTGAGGAATGGAGGCATCTGCTGGAGGGATCAAGATTTCCAGTTATTATTTACACCGATCACAAGAACCTCTCATACCTCGAGTCTGCCCAGCGGCTGAATCCTCGTCAGGCCAGGTGGTCTCTGTTCTTTGCCCGATTTAATTTTGAAATTCACTTTCGGCCTGCTGATAAGAACATTAGGGCCGATGCTCTCTCTCGTTCCTCAGATGCTTCTGAAATTGAACTCTCTCCTCAACACATCATTCCTCCTGACTGCCTGATTTCCACTTCTCCAGCCTCCATCAGGCAAACTCCTCCAGGAAAGACCTTTGTTTCTCCACGCCAACGCCTCGGAATCCTCAAATGGGGTCACTCCTCCCATCTCGCAGGTCATGCGGGCATCAAGAAATCTGTGCAACTCATCTCTCGCTTCTATTGGTGGCCGACTCTAGAGACTGATGTGGTGGACTTTGTGCGAGCCTGCACTATCTGTGCCCGGGATAAGACTCCTCGCCAGAAGCCCGCTGGTTTTCTTCTTCCTCTGCCTGTTCCCGAACAACCTTGGTCTCTGATTGGTATGGATTTTATTACTGACTTACCCCCATCCCATGGCAACACTGTTATTTGGGTGGTCGTTGATCGATTCTCCAAAATGGCACATTTCATCCCTCTTCCTGGTCTTCCTTCAGCGCCTCAGTTGGCTAAACAATTTTTTGTACACATTTTTCGTCTTCACGGGTTGCCTACGCAGATTGTCTCGGATAGAGGCGTCCAATTTGTGTCTAAATTCTGGAGGGCTCTCTGTAAACAACTCAAGATTAAATTAAATTTTTCTTCTGCATACCATCCTCAATCCAATGGACAAGTAGAAAGAATTAACCAGATCTTGGGTGACTATTTACGACATTTTGTTTCCTCCCGCCAGGATGACTGGGCAGATCTTCTACCTTGGGCCGAATTCTCGTATAATTTCAGAATCTCTGAATCTTCCTCCAAATCCCCGTTTTTCGTGGTGTACGGCCGTCACCCTCTTCCCCCCCTCCCTACCCCCTTGCCCTCTGGTCTGCCCGCTGTGGATGAAATTTCTCGTGATCTTTCCATCATATGGAGAGAGACCCAAAATTCTCTCTTACAGGCTTCTTCACGCATGAAGAGATTCGCGGATAAGAAAAGAAGAGCTCCTCCCATCTTTTCCCCTGGAGACAAGGTATGGCTCTCCGCCAAATATGTCCGCTTCCGTGTCCCTAGCTATAAGTTGGGACCACGCTATCTTGGTCCTTTCAAGATTTTGCGCCAGATTAATCCTGTCTCTTACAAACTTCTTCTTCCTCCTTCTCTTCGTATTCCTAATGCCTTTCATGTTTCTCTTCTTAAACCACTTATCATTAACCGTTTCTCTCCCAAATCTGTTCCCCCCACTCCTGTCTCCGGCTCCTCGGACATCTTCTCCGTCAGAGAAATTTTAGCATCGAAAAAGGTCAGAGGGAAAACCTTCTTTTTAGTGGATTGGGAGGGTTGTGGTCCAGAAGAGAGGTCCTGGGAACCTGAGGACAATATCCTGGACAAAAGTCTGGTCCTCAGGTTCTCAGGCTCCAAGAAGAGGGGGAGACCCAAGGGGGGGGGTACTGTTACGCCGAGCGCTCCGGGTCCCCGCTCCTCCCCGGAGCGCTCGCTACACTCCTCTCACTGCAGCGCTCCGGTCGGTTCCACGGACCCGGGGCGCTGCGATACCGCCTCTGGCCGGGATGCGATTCGCGATGCGGGTAGCGCCCGCTCGCGATGCGCACCCCGGCTCCCGTACCTGACTCGCTCTCCGTCAGTTCTGTCCCGGCGCGCGCGGCCCCGCTCCCTAGGGCGCGCGCGCGCCGGGTCTTTGCGATTTAAAGGGCCACTGCGCCGCTGATTGGCGCAGTGGTTCCAATTAGTGTTTACACCTGTGCACTTCCCTATATCACCTCACTTCCCCTTCACTCCCTCGCCGGATCTTGTTGCCTTAGTGCCAGTGAAAGCGTTTCCTTGTGTGTTCCTAGCCTGTGTTCCAGACCTCCTGCCGTTGCCCCTGACTACGATCCTTGCTGCCTGCCCCGACCTTCTGCTACGTCCGACCTTGCTTCTGTCTACTCCCTTGTACCGCGCCTATCTTCAGCAGCCAGAGAGGTTGAGCCGTTGCTAGGGGATACGACCTGGTCACTACCGCCGCAGCAAGACCATCCCGCTTTGCGGCGGGCTCTGGTGAAAACCAGTAGTGACTTAGAACCGATCCTCTAGCACGGTCCACGCCAATCCCTCTCTGGCACAGAGGATCCACTATCTGCCAGCCGGCATCGTGACACAGATGACTACGGCTACACCTATATAGGGACTCATATGGGAATGCTGTTCACTGAAGTAGTGTAAGTGTCCAATGTAGCAAAAGAGTAGATAAGAACGCACTCACCCGTAGTAGACTGGCTTGTAGAACTTTATTTCATAAAAGCAGATGGGTACAGCAGGTAGAAACAGAGGAGCAACCTCGCGGCCGCGAGGTTGCTCCTCTGTTTCTACCCGCTGTACCCATCTGCTTTTATGAAATGAAGTTCTACAAGCCAGTCTACTACGGGTGAGTGCATTCTTTTCTACTCTTTTGCTACATTGGATACTTATCAGACGGGAGGCCAATCTTGCCGAGGTTAGTGGGTTTGGGCGACATTACTCTAATGATTAATGCAAACTTTGGAGAGGATAGACAGGTGGTGGTCAGCTGATCATCAGCTTCCATATAGAAAGGTCATGAGTTAACCTCTTCATGACAGCACATCTACTGATGATGACATTGACCTAGTCACCTCAGTCTACCATCCTTGTGCTCATTGAGTTTTCACACTTCATCTACCTCGGAGTCATTGCTTCACTGATGAGACAGCGCACAATGTTGTCACTTCCACGAGAGATCTGTTACTTCACCACAAGAGCGAGAGCTCGGGATTTGGGTGTGAAAACCCCAGAGTCAGTGTAAATGTGTGAGAACTGCCGACCAGACAAAAGGGAAGGAGGCGGCGTCTACTAGAAAGGCCTGGGAATCTCTCTTATCTACATGCTCCGTCCTGTGCAAGAACCTGTCCATCTTGTTTAGTTCACCAATTGAGTTGACTCTACAGCAGCTGAGAAGGACAGGTTTCTCAGATAAGACATTGCCGAAACCTATGATTTATAAATTAAATTTACCCTAGGGAAAGGATAGCCATGTGACATTAATGTTGGCTAGACAGGTAGCCCCTGCTTTACCTTTCTGCACTGTATACGTGCAATGTCGGCAACGTTTTCTCGTCTCACCGGAGAGGAGGCGTCTAATGTTGCATTTCGGTAAGTGATGGAAATGACTGGATTTATTGCAATAAACACTGTCTAATATGGAGATTAGGCAATAATTAAAGAAATGGTAATCCTAAGGAAGTGTTCACACATCACGGATGCAATACTGTGCAGCACACTAGAAGCCCAAGTTCGTATTCTCCAAAATTGTAATAAAATGATTGCAGCCCAATGTTGCAATAATGGAGTTTTCCCACAATTAAAGGAGTACTCCGCCCCTAGACATCTTATCCCCTATCCAAAGGGGTGACCGACCGCCATAGACTTGCATTGAGGGGGCGTTGTGTTACGTCACAAGGGGAATGGCTGTGACGTCAAGCGATCCCCCTTCTTACTTTCCAGAAAACAAAACAATCATCCAAGTTTAAATCTGACTTCAGAGCAAGTGTTTGCCGCCATTTTTCTGCAGTGTTGTGGCTAGCTAAAGCTAAAAGATCTATCTGTCCTGGATACTTATAGAGGGGCTGATAGCTATTTTGAGAGCTGAGAGGGCTATGATGGTGGAGAAGTGGTGGACACAATGTAGTGTATTTCGTCCTATTGTCTGTGAGGGACCATTACTGCTATAATAAGAGGGTTCATGAAGAGGACAAGGTGAGGTCTGAGGTACTCATCGTTTCGTTAGCATTTCCCCCATAGCCAGTATCCAGTGGACACAAGATCAGATTTGTCTCAAATGTAACATCAGAACACACAACCCTACTAAACTTGGCTGACATCGTACAAGCGGAAGGGGATGACTACGTTCTGGATAGTACTGTGGTGTTGTGTTGGATCAGTCCATTGTTGAAGGTAGTGACTGTGCATTGGTTCGGTCCATTAGTGAAGGTAGTGACTGTGCATTGGTTTGGTCCATTATTGTAGGTAATAACTGTGCATTGGTTTGGTCCATTATTGTAGGTAGTGACTGTGCATTGGTTTGGTGCATTATTGTTCGTAGTCACTGTGCATTAATTTGGTCCATTATTGAAGGTAGTTACTGTGCATTGGTTTGGTCCATTATTGAAGGTAGTGACTGTGCATTGGTTCAGTCCATTATGGTTGGTAGTGACTGTGCATTCGTTCAGTCCATTATTGAAGGTAGTGACTGTGCATTGGTTGGGTCCATTATTGAAGGTAGTGACTGTGCATTGGTTCAGTCCATTATTGAAGGTAGGGACTGTTCATTGATTGGGTCCATTATTGTTGGTAGTGACTGTGCATTGGTTCAGTCCATTATTGAAGGTAATGACTGTGCATTGGTTTGGTCCATTATTGTAGGTAGTGACTGTGCATTGGTTTGGTGCATTATTGTTCGTAGTCACTGTGCATTAATTCGGTCCATTATTGAAGGTAGTGGCTGTGCATTGGTTTGGTCCATTATTGAAAGTAGTGACTGTGCATTGGTTCAGTCCATTATGGTTGGTAGTGACTGTGCGTTCGTTCAGTCCATTATTTAAGGTAGTGACTGTGCATTGGTTTGGTTTATTATTGTTGGTAGTGACTGTGCATTGGTTTGGTTTATTATTGTTGGTAGTGACTGTGCATTGGTTCAGTCCATTATTGAAGGTAGTGACTGTGCATTGGTTTGGTTTATTATTGTTGATAGTGACTATGCTTTAATTCGGTCCATTATTGTAGCTAGTGACTGTGCGTTGGTTTGGTTTATTATTGAAGTTAGTGACTGTGCGTTGGTTTGGTTTATTATTGAAGTTAGTGACTGTGCATTGGTTCAGTCCATTATTGAAGTTAGTGACTGTGCATTGTTTTGGTTTATTATTGTTGGTAGTGACTGTGCATTGGTTGGTCCATTATTGAAAGTAGTGACTGTGCTTTAATTCGGTCCATTATTGTAGGTAGTGACTGTGCATTGGTTTGGTCCAGAGTTAGCTAAGAGACAGTTAGGAATTAGACAGAGGGGAACAATGCCTCCAAATGTGCGTCAAGAAGAGCTGAAGAATGTGAAGAAGAAAAAGCATGTAGACCCGAAGTGTCATATTCAGTCACCACTTATCCTGGCTTGGGTGGTGACAACCCATAAGTCACGAGGACTTTCACTACCTTGTGTTGTAGTGGATATCTAGGTTATCTAGGATATCATAGGTTTTTGGTGTCCCAGCACCAAAGGCTGTCCTGTGACTTCGGACTGCCTCGGGCAGACCTGCGGCACAGGTGTTGGGCCCACTGAGGGACTTATGGTTGTGTTAGTTGTGTCTCAGCACTTTACCAGAAGTTTATATATTTTTATAATTATTTTGTTATGATATTTCTATGTATGTTATTTATGAGTGATATAGTCCCTTTAAGAGGAGGAGCATTGCACCCCATGTGACCCTGCCTGCCAACCCCTAAATTCTAGTCTGCCTGCTTCAGTCTAAGTTCAGTTGTTCCTGGGCACAGGTGTGAGGTGTGTGGAGAAACTCTGAGGGAAGGCCCAGATCAAATCTACTTTATCTGGTCATTCTGCAAGGATCACCAGCACAATTCCACCATGCAGATGATCCTTGCAGAATGACTGGATAAAGTAGACCTTGACAGAACCCTAGCTACAAGGCCCAATCTTCAAGTCTCTCAAGTCAGTATGAATTTATTATGTGAAAGCACCACAAGTCCCAGCAAGGCAACAGGGCTCCCAAGGAGTTACGCTGCATCCTCTCACTCTGAACCAGACCGTCTGTGTAATACCATCTGCACCCTGCTCAGTAAAGACAGGTATCCATAACCTGACATTGGTGTGTTCCTTTACTCCCCGTGTCTGGCCCAGGAGAATCTGTCTCCAACCTCGGACCATGTATAGGCTAACGGTGCCCTGGCGTCACAAAGTGATAATATATTTCCCTGCACCACCCATGGTACCACAGGTTTAGATCAGACTGATAATAATTGAGCTCCTTACTTCTTATATTACCTATCTAAACGTATGTAGTCTAGGCCCGGCCTGATGCTTCCTCGCCCCTCAGTGCAGTTCGGACAGTGAACCCGTCCATAAGATGGCTGCACAAGGAGGAGCATGTGACATACATATCACTCTCCGATGCTCAGGGTATAGCTATCGGATGTGTATGTCACAAGCTCCTCCTTTTGCAGCCATTTTATTGACAGAATGGCCATCAGAGCTGTACTGAGGGTCGAGGGAGCACAGGGTCGGGCCTAGAGTAATTTGAACAACTGGACACCTGTTACGCCGAGCGCTCCGGGTTCCCGCTCCTCCCCGGAGCGCTCGCTTCACCTCCTCCGCTGCAGCGCCCCGGTCACGTCCTCTGACCCGGGGCGCTGCGATCCTGCTGCTAGCCGGGATGCGATTCGCGATGCGGGTAGCGCCCGCTCGCGATGCGCACCCCGGCTCCCCTACCTGACTCGCTCCCCGTCTGTTCTGTCCCGGCGCGCGCGGCCCCGCTCCCTAGGGCGCGCGCGCGCCGGGTCTCTGCGATTTAAAGGGCCACTGCGCCGCTGATTGGCGCAGTGGTTCCAATTAGGGTTATCACCTGTGCACTCCCTATATTACCTCACTTCCCTTGCACTCCCTTGCCGGATCTTGTTGCCTTAGTGCCAGTGAAAGCGTTCCTTGTGTGTCCCTTGCCAGTGTTTCCAGACCTTCTGCCGTTGCCCCTGACTACGATCCTTGCTGCCTGCCCCGACCTTCTGCTACGTCCGACCTTGCTTCTGCCTACTCCCTTGTACCGCGCCTATCTTCAGCAGCCAGAGAGGTGAGCCGTTGCTAGTGGATACGACCTGGTCACTACCGCCGCAGCAAGACCATCCCGCTTTGCGGCGGGCTCTGGTGAAAACCAGTAGTGGCTTAGAACCGGTCCACTAGCACGGTCCACGCCAATCCCTCTCTGGCACAGAGGGTCCACTACCTGCCAGCCGGCATCGTGACAGTAGATCCGGCCATGGATCCCGCTGAAGTTCCTCTGCCAGTTGTCGCTGACCTCACCACGGTGGTCGCCCAGCAGTCACAACAGATTGCGCAACAAGGCCAACAGCTGTCTCAACTGACCGTTATGCTACAACAGTTGCTACCACAGCTTCAGCAGTCATCTCCTCCGCCAGCTCCTGCACCTCCTCCGCAGCGAGTAGCCGCTCCTGGGATACGCTTATCCTTGCCGGATAAATTTGATGGGGACTCTAAGTTTTGCCGTGGCTTCCTTTCCCAATGTTCCCTGCATCTGGAGATGATGTCGGACCTGTTTCCCACTGAAAGGTCTAAGGTGGCTTTCGTAGTCAGTCTTCTGTCCGGAAAAGCCCTGTCATGGGCCACACCGCTCTGGGACCGCAATGACCCCGTCACTGCCTCTGTACACTCCTTCTTCTCGGAAATCCGAAGTGTCTTTGAGGAACCTGCCCGAGCCTCTTCTGCTGAGACTGCCCTGTTGAACCTGGTCCAGGGTAATTCTTCCGTTGGCGAGTATGCCGTACAATTCCGTACACTTGCTTCAGAATTGTCCTGGAATAATGAGGCCCTCTGCGCGACCTTCAAAAAAGGCCTATCCAGCAACATTAAAGATGTTCTGGCCGCACGAGAAATTCCTGCTAATCTACATGAACTTATTCACCTAGCCACTCGCATTGACATGCGTTTTTCTGAAAGGCGTCAGGAACTCCGCCAAGATATGGACTCTGTTCGCACGAGGCGTTTCGTCTCCTCGGCCCCTCTCTCCTCTGGTCCCCTGCAATCTGTTCCTGTGCCTCCCGCCGTGGAGGCTATGCAGGTCGACCGGTCTCGCCTGACACCTCAAGAGAGGACACGACGCCGTATGGAGAACCTCTGCCTGTACTGTGCTAGTACCGAACACTTCCTGAGGGATTGTCCTATCCGTCCTCCCCGCCTGGAAAGACGTACGCTGACTCCGCACAAAGGTGAGACAGTCCTTGATGTCTACTCTGCTTCTCCACGTCTTACTGTGCCTGTGCGGATGTCTGCCTCTGCCTTCTCCTTCTCTACTGTGGCCTTCTTGGACTCTGGTTCTGCAGGAAATTTTATTTTGGCCTCTCTCGTCAACAGGTTCAACATCCCAGTGACCAGTCTCGCCAGACCCCTCTACATCAATTGTGTAAATAATGAAAGATTGGACTGTACCATACGTTTCCGCACGGAGCCCCTTCTTATGAGCATCGGATCTCATCATGAGAGGATTGAACTTTTGGTCCTCCCCAATTGCACCTCGGAGATTCTCCTTGGACTTCCCTGGCTTCAACTTCATTCCCCAACCCTGGATTGGTCCACTGGGGAGATCAAGAGTTGGGGGTCCTCTTGTTCCAAGAACTGTCTAAAACCGGTTCCCAGTAACCCTTGCCGTAACTCTGTGGTTCCTCCAGTAACCGGTCTCCCTAAGGCCTATATGGACTTCGCGGATGTTTTCTGCAAAAAACAAGCTGAGACTCTACCTCCTCACAGGCCTTATGATTGCCCTATCGACCTCCTCCCGGGTACTACTCCACCCCGGGGCAGAATTTATCCTCTCTCTGCCCCAGAGACTCTTGCCATGTCCGAATACGTCCAGGAGAATCTAAAAAAGGGCTTTATCCGTAAATCCTCCTCTCCTGCCGGAGCCGGATTTTTCTTTGTCTCCAAAAAAGATGGCTCCCTACGTCCTTGCATTGACTACCGCGGTCTTAATAAAATCACGGTTAAGAACCGCTACCCCTTACCCCTCATCTCTGAACTCTTTGATCGCCTCCAAGGTGCCCACATCTTCACTAAATTGGACTTAAGAGGCGCCTACAACCTCATCCGCATCAGAGAGGGGGACGAGTGGAAAACGGCATTTAACACCAGAGATGGACACTTTGAGTATCTGGTCATGCCCTTTGGACTGTGCAATGCCCCTGCCGTCTTCCAAGACTTTGTCAATGAAATTTTTCGTGATCTATTATACTCCTGTGTTGTGGTATATCTGGACGATATCCTAATTTTTTCTGCCAATCTAGAAGAACACCGCCAGCATGTCCGTATGGTTCTTCAGAGACTTCGTGACAACCAACTCTATGCCAAAATTGAGAAATGTCTGTTTGAATGCCAATCTCTTCCTTTTCTAGGATATTTGGTCTCTGGCCAGGGACTACAGATGGATCCAGACAAACTCTCTGCCGTCTTAAATTGGCCACGCCCCTCCGGACTCCGTGCTATCCAACGCTTTTTGGGGTTCGCCAATTATTACAGGCAATTTATTCCACATTTTTCTACCATTGTGGCTCCTATCGTGGCTTTAACCAAGAAAAATGCTGATCCCAAGTCCTGGCCTCCTCAAGCAGAAGACTCCTTTAAACAACTCAAGTCTGCCTTTTCTTCGGCTCCCGTGCTCTCCAGACCTGACCCTTCCAAACCCTTCCTATTGGAGGTTGATGCCTCCTCAGTAGGAGCTGGAGCTGTTCTTCTACAAAAAAATCCTTCCGGGCATGCTGTCACTTGTGGTTTTTTCTCTAGGACCTTCTCTCCAGCGGAGAGGAACTACTCCATCGGGGATCGAGAGCTTCTAGCCATTAAATTAGCACTTGAGGAATGGAGGCATCTGCTGGAGGGATCAAGATTTCCTGTTATTATCTACACCGACCACAAGAACCTCTCCTACCTCCAGTCGGCCCAACGGCTGAATCCTCGCCAGGCCCGGTGGTCTCTGTTCTTTGCCCGATTTAATTTTGAGATTCACTTTCGTCCTGCCGATAAGAACATTAGAGCCGATGCTCTCTCTCGCTCCTCAGATGCCTCAGAAGTTGATCTTCCTCCAAATCCCCATTTTTCGTGGTGTACGGCCGTCACCCTCTTCCCCCCCTCCCTACCCCCTTGCCCTCTGGTCTGCCCGCTGTGGATGAAATTTCTCGTGACCTTTCCATTATATGGAGAGAGACCCAAAATTCTCTCTTACAGGCTTCTTCACGCATGAAGAGGTTCGCGGATAAGAAAAGAAGAGCTCCCCCCGTTTTTTCCCCTGGAGACAAGGTATGGCTCTCCGCTAAATATGTCCGCTTCCGTGTCCCTAGCTACAAGTTGGGACCACGCTATCTTGGTCCTTTCAAAATTTTGTGTCAAATTAATCCTGTCTCTTATAAACTTCTTCTTCCTCCTTCTCTTCGTATCCCTAATGCCTTTCACGTCTCTCTTCTCAAACCACTCATCCTCAACCGTTTTTCTCCCAAATCTGTTCCTCCCACTCCTGTTTCCGGCTCCTCGGACGTCTTCTCGGTCAAGGAGATTTTGGCTGCCAAAAAGGTCAGAGGGAAAAATTTTTTTTTAGTAGACTGGGAGGGTTGTGGTCCTGAAGAGAGATCCTGGGAACCTGAGGACAACATCCTTGACAAAAGTCTGCTCCTCAGGTTCTCAGGCTCCAAGAAGAGGGGGAGACCCAAGGGGGGGGGTACTGTTACGCCGAGCGCTCCGGGTTCCCGCTCCTCCCCGGAGCGCTCGCTTCACCTCCTCCGCTGCAGCGCCCCGGTCACGTCCTCTGACCCGGGGCGCTGCGATCCTGCTGCTAGCCGGGATGCGATTCGCGATGCGGGTAGCGCCCGCTCGCGATGCGCACCCCGGCTCCCCTACCTGACTCGCTCCCCGTCTGTTCTGTCCCGGCGCGCGCGGCCCCGCTCCCTAGGGCGCGCGCGCGCCGGGTCTCTGCGATTTAAAGGGCCACTGCGCCGCTGATTGGCGCAGTGGTTCCAATTAGGGTTATCACCTGTGCACTCCCTATATTACCTCACTTCCCTTGCACTCCCTTGCCGGATCTTGTTGCCTTAGTGCCAGTGAAAGCGTTCCTTGTGTGTCCCTTGCCAGTGTTTCCAGACCTTCTGCCGTTGCCCCTGACTACGATCCTTGCTGCCTGCCCCGACCTTCTGCTACGTCCGACCTTGCTTCTGCCTACTCCCTTGTACCGCGCCTATCTTCAGCAGCCAGAGAGGTGAGCCGTTGCTAGTGGATACGACCTGGTCACTACCGCCGCAGCAAGACCATCCCGCTTTGCGGCGGGCTCTGGTGAAAACCAGTAGTGGCTTAGAACCGGTCCACTAGCACGGTCCACGCCAATCCCTCTCTGGCACAGAGGGTCCACTACCTGCCAGCCGGCATCGTGACAACACCTTAGGGATAGGGACCCAATAATAAAAAGGTGGCCATACAATCCCAACCCAAGCGTCCGAAGAAATGTAAGAGTCCAGGAGCATTATTCCTCATCTCGGCCTCTAAGGTGCCATGAACTTTCTGACTCCATGGGTTACACATGACTGTCTTGTATCCGTGTGAAATTTCTTTATTACTAATAAGATCTTCCTCGATGTTGTGTAACTTACCTCCCGGCAGCTTTTTCTGTTGAGTTACCTGTTCATTGTAAGACACAGACGACAATGATTTAGTGAAAGTCCATGACAGTAATGATATGGTACTTGCTCAACACTTGAACATTTACACTTCCTTCTTAAAGGGGATCTGTCAGCAGCCGCATACAGAGGACGGGGAGCGGAGTGAAGACATACCTGAGGTTCCGGTCATGCAGGCTGCAGCTTTTATGACCAAGAATAATGTGTCCAAGGTGGAGACCAGCAAATTCATTCTGAATGAGCAGAATTCACTCTGAATGTCAAAAATTTGGGTTTGTCAGAATCTGAATTTTTGGGGATTTGTTTTGGGTAAACCCTTCGGCGTGCTACACCAATAGCGTAGGTCACCACAAAAATACAAGAGCAGTGACTCTTGTCAAAGGCAGGAGTCCCTGCTCCTGTGCATTGAGCAGTGAGGCCTACACTATATACCTCGACACATTATTACATTCACTTGTTATATCACATCGTATTCATCGGCGCTTACACTCATTACATTTTACAGTCTGGTACTCTGCATGTAGTGTATGCCTTGACACTCAATGTAAGGAGCAGGGACACCTGTCTTTGGAAAGGAGTCCCTGTATGAATCCAAATTGTCGGTAGAATCCTATTTGAGTCCTGGGCACTTATCATACAGAGTCCACCTCCTGGGAATTTGCGATAGCTGTGGACATTAAAGACCAGAATCTCATGCATGCTTTTATTTGTTTCCCTGTCCTCTTTATAGGGATATCAGCAATTTAAGGGGTTAAAAAGGGCGGCCACTTACACGCATTACATTTTACAGCCTGGCTCTCTGCATACAAAGTATGCCTTGTCGCTCAATGTAAGGAACAGGGACACCTTTCTGTTGAAAGGAGTCCCTGTATAATTCCAAATCGGGTGTAAAAGACAGTAGTTAGGCTTCTTGCAAGGCCAGAAGGAAAAAAAAAGAATAAGAACATAAGAAAATGGGGGTGGCAGACCATGGGCATCACTCATGAGCTCTCGGGTGGCTCATACCACCTGCAGCACTTGACAGGTCTCTCTTACGGGCCGTTTTAACTTACGTTGCAAAATCTGCCCATTATGTTGAAGCAGTAAACCTATCCTTCTGCGGTTATCAGTAAAATGTTTGTCCCCGAGATGCTTAACAATCGGAGATGTTTGAACAAGATCCGGTGTGACTGGGTAAGGTCTTGGCTTTGTTGATCTGACCCGGTGAGATTAGACTATGTTCTTGACATAATCCTCTTTTGAAAAGACTTTATTGGCAAGTACAACATCATTCAGTCGCCTGAAACCAGTCATTCACAATAGTCAGTGACAATGCACCATGGGTAATTAGCTCTTGTAAGAAACATATTAGGGCAGATACAAATCCTGCGCACTTTGTGACAGCCACTAATCTATGGGCACTTTACAGATACCGATGATCCTGCACGTAGCTACACGAGTAATTCTAGTGCGAATACAGAACATTACGTTCGCTTCTGGTCAGCTGACATAAACTGACCTTTTATATGGTTCTTAAAGGGGTACTCCGCCCTTAGACATCTTATTCCCCCCCCTATCCAAAGTTCGAAGAAAACTATGAACAAAGTATTTACGAAAGCGACAACTTCTCATTTGGGCTAAAAGTATAAAGCAATGTCATTTAGGAGCGGAGCTCTCCTTTAAGTTTGTGTCTTGGTTATAAACAAGTTGTTGGTTTGTTTTGCGCTACGTCACCCATCAGATTGGACACTTTGGAATTTATTTTGTAGCCGTCCATCACACCGTCTACTCATCATCCCAGACTTAAAGGAGTATTCTGGCCTAGACATCTTATCCTCTATCATTCTGTGCCGGGCGCTGGCCCCGAGACGTGATGTCAGAGCCACGCCCCCTTGTGGCATCATGCCCCCTCCATTCATGTCTATGGGAGGGGGCGTGACGCTCGTCACGCCCCCTCCCATAGACATGAATGGAGGGGGCATGATGCCATGAGGGGGCTTGGCTATGATGTCATGTCTCGGGGGTAGCACCCAGCACAGAATGCTGGGGGCTGCACCGAGATCGCGGGAGTCCCAGCGGCGGGACCCCTGCGATTAGACATCTTATCCCCTATCCTTTGGATAGGGGATAAGATGTCTAAGGCCGGAGTACCCCTTTAAGTTCAGTGTAGACTTGGTGCGTGGGAAATTGTTTTCCCTTTATCAAAGCTTTTTTACAGTAACTGAGTGACTCACTGCCAAAATGACCGTATTGTCTGTACAGACTGTCAGACATCATATACAAGTGGTCGATCCAGTTTACATAAACCCGGCTTAGCTTTACTGAGAAAGGCAGAGCCCATTTTTCACCATGGACCTCAATAAGAGAGTTGAAGGCGTTACCCTGGTCATAGTGCTTAAAGTAGTCACCAGTTGGCAGCAGGATCCAACAGCAATGACGGAACTGGAGAGTAGTCATCTACAAGGGTCAGAATTAGAAGAACAACGGGGGCAACAATTCAAGAGAAGCAAGGAAATGATGATAATTCTTTATTTTATATAGCGCTCACAGATTCTGCAGCGCTGTACATGCAATGTGGTCCCTGTCGGGGTTCACAATCTGAACCTATCAGTATGTTTTAGAGAAAACCCACACACGCAGAGAGAACATACAAACTCTTTGCAAATGTTGTGCTTTGTGGGATTTGAACCCATGATCCCCATGCTGCAAAGCAACAGCGTTACCACTGAGCCAAAGGAAAAGCTCCCTAGGCAGAGACCGTGCAGAGACCGTGCAGAGACCGGGCAGAGACTGGGCAGAGACCAGGGAGAGACCGGGCAGAGACCAGGGAGAGACCGGGCAGAGACCAGGGAGAGACCAGGGAGAGACCAGGGAGAGACCAGGCAGAGACCAGGGGAGAGCAGGGAAAACCAGGGGAGAGCAAGGAAAACCAGGGGAGACCAAGGGAGACCAGGGGAGACCAGGGTAGACAAGGGAAGACCAGGGTCATGAATCAGTCACTGAAACTACAGAACTGGTTTGCATCCAGGCACTATGGCCAGGAACTAAGAATATTGGGGTGAATGTCAACCGGTTGCCATGGCTATTTGGTGCCCACATTGGCACAATAGGCAATAGGGAGAGATATGTAACAGTACATCACCCCTTATAGGGCTCGTCTCAAAAAATTCTTTGTGTTTCCTTAGCTCTTAAAGGGGTTATCCGGCCAAAGACATCTTATACCCTATCCAAAGGATAGGGGATAAGATGTCTGATCATGAGGGGCCCGCTGCTGGGACATGCCCCCAACCGCGATCACCATGCAGCACCCGCATTCTATGCGGAGCTGCCTCTCCAGTCTCAGAAATTAGCTTTTGCCTAGGGTGACAAAAATCCTTGCACCAGCCCGGCCTCTGACATCATTGTCACCACAGCCTCGGTCATGGGCTGAAGACATAACAATTTATTATTAGTGTAATATTTATATTGTGAGGGATTCCAGTAGATACTATAACCTGTTCACGTTCACTCTCATATTACCAATACATATATCATATCAACATTACAGCCTATGGATGTCATAGAGTGGTCATAGGGCACTCTTTCAATCCAGTATTTTAAAATGACGACCCCCCCCCCCCCCCCCCCCATACACTAAATCTCGGACCAACTTGCTGCTAAATAAAGACCCCAGACTACTCCTAAATAAAGACCCTAAACGACTACCTATTAATACAGACCTCAGACTTCCCCTTAATTAAAACGTCAGACCAGACTACCCCTGAATACAGACTCCAGACTCCCCTTAGAGCCCTATTACAATGCCCAACCCCGCGCTGTAAATGAGTATCAATCTCGTAGATTTACACTTAGTTAGCAACCTTTATGCATATAGGATTAGAAGTAACTATTTACATTTTTACCAACATGTTGATGAAGAGCTATATGGAAAGTGCTGAAAGCAGATACGTTGACGACGTTTTCTCAACTAAGCCATCCATGTGTTATCCGTGGGTGTCTTAGGGGTGGTGTGCTAGGGGTTCGTCATTAGTGACATGAAAATTCATGAGCTGAGCTGCAATACCAGACTCAACCACATAGGTATGGACATCTCAGGTGCTACATTAAAAGGATTGTCATGATTAATTGAACACCGCTGCCTTATCGTTCTGCTATTTCCCACTCTGAAACCCCCACCAATTCCACAACTGTGGCCTTTATTAAGAAACAATAAAAAAAAAATTGGAAACATTCTTTTGACGTTTCACTGTAAAAAAAATCCCATTGGATTGTCCCTTCGGATAATTTAGTTCTTTCTTATGGTAAACACTTATTTAAACACAATGGCTACTGGGTTGGATTGTCATTGAGTCATTGGATCTTTGTAGTGATATTGTATTGTGTTGTATTGGTTTGATCCTGTAGGTTATCTTCTCGAGGTTACGTGTTGTAGATATGAGATCATTTATCACAGTTTTCTGTGTACAGACTAGTAAATAATTCCTGGCCGCCGTTCTGCCGTAATACAGCTGAAGACGCCATCGCAGCCTCCGAACAGCTGTCGCCTGGACATCTATGACCAACAGTTGCTGCAGAAAGGCCCAAAACGGAACATAATAGGACAATTGTTTTCCGGAGCACTTGTCCTAATATTTCTCTAACAACCTTATCAGGGCCGAGCCCTAGTGTTTTAACCTCTTTGTCTCCCACTATAGCACGAGCAGAGTCAAAGTCCGGATATAGGTCAAGGGTCAGTTTTATTTGTGAATACGTAAGTTCAGAAAAAAAATGAATGGGGGGGTGGGAGGGGGGATGTTACAATTGTAGGAACCGGGATGAATAAATCCATTGCTTCTCCATCACAAATGATCTATGTTTTACTCTTTTCCCCTTTCGTACACCCGCCATACATGTGCGGCAGATGTGCGCTGGGGAAATATGAAGCGGAGAACATTGCGTAACTTGACTTACACAATAATGTGTTATTGCTGGGGAATCCATTGTGTTGTATTTTTTGCTATTGGAAACACATTCGTCCACTGACACATTTTACCCTCCTTTATACCCGAACACTAGGGGGTAGATTTTTAAGAAGCCGTATAGAGGAAGAGCGGCGCAGTTGGCCATAGCAACTAATCAGATCGCTTTTTTTTTAATCTTTAACCCCTTCCTTCTATGGCACAGATGGGTAAGTCCTGTCAGCCGGTATGTTCCCCCATGTGTCCGGACTGATGGCAGCTTATGGTCTCCTGTCTGCTGAGTACGGTAGCCTGTGAGGTCCAGCCATAGGCTGTGTATAGTGTATACTGACAGATATACTATGCTGCAGTACAGGTGGACAGCAGTGTAGTATAACAGGTAAAAAGTATAAAAATCACAAAAAATAATGTACACACACTAGGGATCGACCGATATCGTTTTTTTAGGGCCGATAGCTGATAACTTATACCGATATTCCGGTATAAGTTATCGGCTATTTATCCCCCCTCGACACCGCTGCAGATCATTGATTTAAAGCGGGCGCTTTAAATCAATGCACTGCAGTGGCTTTTGCGGGGCCATAGGCCGCCGCCGCCACCACCCGCTTCTCTCCCCCTACCTGTCAGGGTGGTCCGGGCCATCCATCCTTCCTGTAGTGTCCGGCGGCATTCCGGGTGGATGGTGAACCGGTCCGGGCTGTCCTTCTCCTCCGGGGGTCATCTTCTCCACTCCGGGCAGGCTCCGGCCTAGTACGCTGCATAGACGCCGCTGCGCAGTGACGCCCGTGCGCAGCGACGCACCTGACGTCACGGCGTAGCGGCGTCTATGCAGCGTACTAGGCCGGAGCCTGCCCGGAGTGGAGAAGAGGACCCCCGGAGAAGGACAGCCCGGACCGGTTCACCATCCACCCGATATGCCACCAGACACTACAGGAAGGATGGATGGCCCGGACCACCCCCATTACGGGTAAGTTTATTTATTTTTTATTTTTTTTATTGACTCGGAGGGTGGGGGAGGGGCCTGACCGATATATAGCGGTATGGGCAAAAATCCATACCGGTATACCGCCCAGCACTACGGTGGGGGGTGCGACGCGGTGTGGGGGGGGGGGGCGGTCGCGGTGCGGTGGGGGCGGTACGGGGGCGGGGCATTATCGGCTTATCGGCAAGGTAATTGCCGATACCGATAATGCCCAAAATCGTGATTATCGGCCGATAATATCGGCCATACCGATAATCGGTCGATCCCTAACACACACACACACACACATATATGTCATGTATTTCCCCACAAATTGCATAATAGGTATCATTCTCAGACCCCTTTCCACTTCTCCCAGCAACATCTGCTGCAGCTATCACTATGGGATCAGTCAGGGTATATAGTAGTTATACACCTCCCCTCCAGCTCTATCTCTATACTGCTGCTATCTCTATGGGATCAGGATATATAGTAGTTATACACCTCCCCTCCAGCTCTATCTGTATACTGCTGCTATCTCTATGGGATCAGTATATATATATATATATATATATATATATATATATATATATGTATATGTATATATATTAGTTATACACCTCTCCTCCAGCTCTATCTGTATACTGCTGCTGTTGTCTCTATGGGATCAGGATATAAAGTAGTTATACACCTCCCCTCAGGCTCTATCTGTATACTGCTGCTATCTCTAAGTGATCAGTATATATAGTAGTTATACACCTCCCCTCCAGCTCTATCTGTATACTGCTGCTGCTATCTCTATGTGACCAGGATATATAGTAATTATACACCTCCCATCCAGCTCTATCTGTATACTGCTGCTATCTCTATGGGATCAGTATATATATATATATATATATATATATATATATATAGTAGTTATACACCTCTCCTCCAGCTCTATCTGTATACTGCTGCTGCTGTCTCTATGGGATCGGGATATAAAGTAGTTATACACCTCTCCTCCAGCTCTATCTGTATACTGCTGCTGCTGTCTCTATGGGATCGGGATATAAAGTAGTTATACACCTCCCCCCAGCTCTATTTGTATACTGCAGCTTCTATCTCTTACGGTTGGCCAAAATGGCCAAATTAGCCCCTTTCGGCTGAACATCATCTGTAATTTACACACAATGTTTGAAACGGCTAACAGCAGACTCATGCTGGCCAAAAATGTGATCGACTATGCCGGACTTTTTGACCTTGGTCAACAGAAAAGAAAATAATTGAATATGGCAAGATCGAATTAAGAAACGATCCCATAGGACTATGATCGGCCATGTTGTGGCCGATCCATGTCCCATCCGTATGGCCAGCTTTCCACTAATGGTCATCACTGTGGAGTCTTTTACAGCACCTTTTAGCATCTAGATGGGGGATTGTTGACCCCTACTACTGAATTTTATTGAACTTAGGTGTAGAATTCCCGTGAGGCCATCGAGGTCAGGTGATAAGGATCCCCGTGGGTGGCCATTAAGGTCATTACAGGTGTGAATTACTGTAATTGAATTAGTGGATAATATTGGTGCTTGTAGAGCCGGTGGAGATGGGCGTCATTGCTCTACTTGGTCTCTCCCACTTGGAGAGCTTTTAGCACCTATAGAAGTGTCAACGTTCAGCGCCGGGAACCAGTTTGGTTACTTTTCGACGAGGAAGTTGTCATTTCCTCCGTGCGTGACTCCTTTCATATAAGTCCATGATTTACTTCATGCTTGGTGACTTTTCTCAATGAAGGTACCTCCCCGGTCTACCTCCCCGGTCTACCTCCCCGGTCTACCTCCCCGGTCTTGCTGTTAGAACTTTTTAGCAGACAAACAAAACCTATTGTGGTGTCGAAACGCTTTAATGTTGGCAGAGCAAAGTGTTTCCCTTTGATAGGCTCTTATTCATCTTCTGTAATTGAAGTCGAGAAGAACGTACCAGTGACCCCCTCTAATACTGCCCCCTGTTGCCCAAACTAGTGAAAGTGACCCCTCCAATACTGCCCCCCTGTTGACCAAATTAGTAAAAGTGACCCCTCCAATTTTGACCCGTTGTCCCCACTAGTAATGAAGACCCCTTTAATACTGACCCCTGTGGTCCCCACTAGTTACGGTGACGCCTCCAGTACTGACCCCTGTGGTCCCCACTTGTAAAGATGGCCCCTCCAATACTGACGCCTGTGGTCCCCACTAGTAACAGTGAACCCTCCAATACTGACCCCTGTGGTCTCCACTAGTAACAGTGACCAGTTTCATACTGACCCCTGTTGTTCCCACTAGTTACAGTGACCCCTTTAATACTGACCCCTGTTGTCCCCACTAGTAACAGTGACCCGTTTCATACTGACCCCTGTTGTTCCCACTAGTTACAGTGACCCCTTCAATACAGCCCTCTGTTATCCACACTAGTAGCAGTAACCCCTTCCATGCTGACCCCTGTGACATCCAGCGATCCCCCCCGGTCTCACCTCCTCATTAAAGGGGTAGTCCAGTGGTGAAAAACGTATCCCCTATCCTAAGGATTGCGGGGGGTCCGACCGCTGGGGCCCCCTGCGATCTCTCTGTACGGGGCCCCGGCTCTCGTCCCAGATAGCGGGTGT